>NC_057930.1:17575757-17878787 GCF_017639315.1 Drosophila ananassae
GGATACTTATCCTTTTGTTCAAACTCTTTCAAACAATGTTGGCCCAAAGGGCTTTGCAGTTCATTTAACTTTTCGACTCGACTTTAACCAATTCCAGCCGGCCAAAGGCATTCTCAGACGCGGTTTTCCCTTTTAGCTTGTTCATCAATGACACAGTCCTACAAATTCTAGCTCCATAAAAATGTTATCTGAAATCTTGACTTGGTGAGTCTTGATTTTGTATTCAAATATATATCAAAAACTAACTGAAAAAGATTGATTAAGATTAATTTTTAAAAGAGAAAACCCAAATATGTTGACCTGTGTAATAAGCCACAAAAAAACTGTACACGCAACAGGCTAAGGTCGTCGATGGAAGGAGCCTAAGTGTAAGCCTAAGTATAAAGGGGTTAATGGCATGGCACAAAGTTTAATTAAAAATACGTGCCATGTTGTTTTAAAGTGATAGTCGAAATCTTGACAAAGTTGTCAAGGGAAAGTTTACTGGAGGAGTTTGATTAGTTAATTGGTTGGAAAAATTATGGGTTCTAAAGGTTTTGAGTTTCAATAACTAGACAAATTTTTAAAGATTCTAATAATCGTATGGTGGGCTTAAGTGTTTATTAAACTTTAGGCCTTCGTGGCGTTGAGGACTAAGTATTTTTCAAATAAATATATCTCCCTTGCACTCTCTCTTCTAGCTTATTAAAATTAGGCTTTTTTGACGGATCATCTATTATTTAAAGCTCTCACTGAGAATGGAATACATTTTTGAAAGTGTATGCCTGTGGTTTAGCTCGGCTTGCTGTAAAGCTCTTGCCACATGCCCCTTAAACCCCACACACAATACCCTGACTACCCTAACGTTTTCCCGTCAAACCCAAACGCCGACGTCTGGGTCAGCTCACATGAGCCGGATGCACATTAAAAAGGGCATTTCCGGTATTTAGGTTGGCTCGCTTGACTCCGGCCGTGTTTGGTATTTATAGTTCGGCGATTTCAGCACGTCGGCTTCAAAGGACGTCAGGTGGAAAAGGTCACGCCGGGGCACAACGTGGCGTGTGTTACGGCTTTTGGCATAAGAAATTAGAAATATATCGGCGTTCGACTTTATTTCCCATTGGCGAGAAGCACAAAAAGTTACCCAATCAAAAATTATACTGTCGGCGAGAATGAAAAACAAGGACTCGAAGATGCAATGCGTTCCGGGGCAATCATAAGACCGACACATCCCCAAAAGTTTTGTCCAAACGAAAAGTTTCGTCTTAACCCAGTCATTGTCTGCCGTCGAATCGGGGCAAAAAAATGGGGGAGAACAACGAAGTGAGAACTGTCCAAAAAGTGTTTTAGGTTAAGCGCAAACTTTTGCACACAAACGGCTTTTGACGGTCATTTTAATAAATTGAAAACTGGCGAAAGGGATGCTGGGATGCAGGATCGGATGGGAGGGACTCGGAAACTCTGAAATCGATAAGGGGACACAAGGGACGATTGCTACTTTTGCTGCATACTTACGGGCGCTGCTTGGCCGGGTTCATAAAATCTGTTTACAGACTATAAATAAGCGATTCGATTTGTTTTTCTTATAAAACTTTTGCTTCCTCTCACATTTTACCTTCCTTCCTCCTTTGGCTTGGAACCTAAGACCATCATCGCTTATGCATGTCAAGGACCCCGAATAAACTAAACAAATCTTGGATAAGCCATAATGTTTTCATCTTGACCGAAACTTTTAAACATTTTTATTGAGTTTGCTTTGTAATTTAAATTGTTTGTCCCCAACTTGTTGACATTGAAGGGGAATAGACAACCAGCAAGCCTGCAAGCCCAGGAAGGCATTGTGCCGAGCAAAGAGATTCCTTGCTGCCAGATGACAGCATAAAGTTTATGAAATCACTTGTCACATTTCTTTGCCCAGATACCAAATCCTTTGGCAATTTTCTCAACTAAAGTGATGTGTTTGCGAGCGAGTGTGTTTGTGGAAGCAGAATAACAACATAATTCATTTTGTCACTTGTATCTACTTGTTATTAAATTGTTTTGTGAGCCCTCGCACCGCATGTGGCTTGCCCTTTGCCTCTGCCGGTCCTTTTAGCGACTTCCATTGTTGGCATATGAAATTTATGCAAATTATAATACGCAAATACACAACTTACAGTCGGAGACACAATAAACAAGAAATGTGTTCCTTGTTTCTGGTTGTAAAAACAAAGAAAGGCATCAGTCCTAATTCATCCTGCCTGGATCCAATGGAGAAATATGCGAAATATGTGCAGGATAGCAACTGCATTTCAGTATATATTTGTTACGTGCCGGAGGCAAGCTGCATTCGTTGGGTGTACAAAGTCAAAAGCCTGACATTATTAAAACTATTCCAGTTGTCGCCTGTCAAGGCAACTGCTAATTATGATCGCAAAGTGGCATATTTTATTTAATTTTAAGGGAACTTAAATCATATAATAGCCATGAATTTCTCGCAGTACTACAGCCATTTCTTCTGTGCTTGTCCTTTTCAAAAATAATTTGAATCGCTGCCAAATATATCATAAGCACCATTACACTTTTATATAGGGAAGGGGTTGTAGATAACGAAATAAAATATTCATCACTAGAAGTTTCGTAAGCCAATCAGTCAATGATATATATTGCTTACCAAAAAAAATGTTTATATTCGTAACTTTTTGGTGGCTTGGGTGTGAAATAAATTGAAATGGTCAAAAATGTTAATTTAAGCATGAATTTCATAAAACTAATTGAATGGCGGAAATTCACAAAACTATGGGAATTTATAAATACTTTTAGACTTGTGTATGAACCTGGAAATATTCATGCAAAATTCAATTTGACTTTTGGCTGCCATTAATGGCAAAAAAATTATCAGAAGCCTTGCCACCACTTCCATCATCAATAGTATCAATGGGAAAAAAGTATCCGAGGGTGCTGATTGTTTTGCAGTATATATTTTTATATTGAATGATTTCGGGAATTGCAATTTTCGAGGGCAATTTAAATCTCACACATATATACAGGCCACCAAGGGCAATTAACATTGATTGAAAGCTGGTGGTGCATTAAGGAAGGAGGATGAGTAACATGGAATGGAAGTCAATAAAATGGCCAGTAAAAGTCAAGACTTCAATCAATATGTCAATATTGAAGAGTGAAATTAAAGGATAGCCATTGGATTTGTAAGAATTTACGAGAGTGTTAAACTTTGCACTCTATAAAATTATTCAGAGGACACCACTTTAAGCATATTTTTCAAAATTGTTGTGAGAAGAGCCTCTATCCAATATTCGTGTGAGTATTCAGATTGGTTTTCTATAAGTAACTCAAATCACGTTCGGTAAATGCTTGCATAATGGTTCGGCAAAAAATATGTGTATTTTCTATCCTTCGGGTGACGGTGGCATCTGTTATATTCGGGGGAGATCTTTTATTGACAGCACGTTCTTCTTGTTACACATTTATCGAACTTGATTTTATGCTTCATACTCTTAGTTGATATATGTATCTATTTTCATATCTCATATAATGTATTTTAGGCCTATGCAGGCTCTGAGTTGTGGCTTATATACTTCAAACTTTTACAGAAATATTTTAAACAATTAGTTCTGGATGGAGCACTTTCAATCGCTTCAACTGAGACTAATTTTTTATTTTCTTTTCAAACAAGTGTAACTTTAGTCAGTTTATCAATAAATAAACACTAAAATAATGCTTTTGGCCTGGATAATACTGTTTATGTGTCACTTATCAATTGCAGTTGGTAATTTATGTAAAGGCAATATAGAATGTGAAATGGCCATGGCTGGAAAGAAAATAATGCGAACGGATACGGATACGGATGCGGATGCGAAACCCTTTCTGTGCACAAGTAAGAATGAGTATACATGCGTCGACAAATGGTGCGTTTGTGGTAGACCTTGTAAGAGACATTAAAGAAGCTAAAAGATAAATGTAATATAATCTTCATAAATTTTCAAAACTCATTGATTAGAGTTTCCAATTACCAGTGTGTTAGCAAAACAAAGCGGCAGGATGTTCCGCCAACTGAGGTAGAAACAGTAGAGTCAGCACATCAGCCGCACCAAAACGCGTCGTTGCAGAAAAGTGCATTGTGCGATCCGGCTAATGAAAATGTCTACCACATCTGACTGGCTAATTATGGGCGAACTTCACGAGCGAATCTGCGAGAAATATGGCATGAGCATGGCTGTGAAGTGAAATCCAAATCTCGCATCCGCCCTGTTAGCCTTCCCCGCTGATCCGGCAAACACAAGATGGACCAACTGTCCGTCTGGCATGGGAGTTGCGATTGATGGATACCCGTGCTCTGGGGAATGAATTTCATTTTCCCCTCGGACACTGCACCCGGCATCTCAGGGCAATCAAACGGAATTCTTCACGTTATATATAGCCTGTTTAGCGGAAAGTGTTGCCTTTAAGCGGGCTTTCCTTCCTTTTTTTCTCAGAAAGCACGCCTTTCCAGAGCCCGCTTTTCGCTTTTCGGGTTCTTTTTTTACTATTCCTGCCTTGACGGCCTTATTAAGTTGGCGCCACTCTCTGGTAACCGTAACCCGCTTGAGCAGGGCAAACTTTTTTGCTTGCCAACGGCGGTCCCGGTTCGCTTTCTCAGCTCCTATGGTCTTTTTTTATTTTTTTTTGGTATCATCATCATTGCAACTTCATTGTCAAAGTTGGGTTTGTCGAAGTGCGCAAAGGGAAACTGCAAGAAATTACGCCGAGCAAACACACAGAACGCTACTGTTGGAGCAAAGATGCGGCGTATTGCCAGTTGGTCGCTAATTATATGTAAATAGCTGGAACAGAACTGCTGCATGGCGGGGAATAATCTAGCACCTTCTGGAAATAGCTCTCTGGAGGTAATCAAGGCCAAAATTGTCAAAGACAAGTATTTAAATAATTTAAGGGTGCAATCATCTTCTAGTGAAAGTGCTGGAGTCACTTCGTTTTTATTCCTCCTTCTTGAACATTTTAAATAAAAAGTGTGTGCTTAATATACCTCTCCATTTGCCTAATAAAAAAACAATTAGCTGCGAGCCATATAAATTCCTTTGCATTCGGGTCATTAGTGAGGAAAATTTTCATTATACGTTCCAGTGTGCGTGAGAACGCATTTTTCTCAGGTTTGGTCCCCGGAGGCAAAATACGGAATATAGAATGGAATTACAAATTTTGCAACAAAAAAGCAACAGAGACAAAAAATTGAGTTCAAAATGACAAAATAAACGAGTGGTCGGGCAGGAAAGGCAAATAGAACATGCTCTCCATATGAAGAACAGCAACTAACACGTACAAAACGCATAAACATTCTTGCCTAAGTGAGTTTACACATAAATTTTGACCCGACCGGCAATGCAGGATGCGTTACAAGGTTCGGGTCTCAATGTCGGGGGATGGCCAAGGCAAATTGTATGAGAAGCTACACACTTACGCAGAAATTCCTCTGGAGCCAAACAAGTTTTGGCTTTTTCGTAACTTGACTATCTTTCCAGTTCGTCTTTTATTTATGTAGCCACAAGTAGATGCAGTAACCGGACTCTAGATGGATCCCTTACTGTTTCGTTTTTATTTCAAGCTGGTTGTTGGTGTCACTTTGCTGGGAAGACGTAAATGATTCGGAAAATATATAAATTTTCCATGTTAAAGGTTTGTCAATTTACTCTTATTTAGGTCATAAAATGATCAGCATCTAAAGATTAGTTTCTTGAATTAATTTAAATAGAAGAAATATATTGCAATCCTCGTTAGTTTAAAAATCTAAAATACATAAAGAGAATGGGTTATAAAGAATAAATATTCTTGATCAGGACAAAGGGGAATTGTCTTTGAGCCAAAGTACCAGTATTAATAAAATTCTAGCTCAGTTTTGAACAATTCATGTCTTGCATTATGCAAGCGGGTCCAGTCCCTCGGCGTTTCTCAAGTCCCTGAACTTAGAATCGGTGTAAAATAAGAGAATTTGGTAGGATTTTTGTTAAGAGAACTGGCTAACTGAAAGAGTATCTTCCGGACTCACAGGACTCTCTTCGTCTGTTACGAGAGACTGGCGTACACAGTACTGACCTACATCAAGTCCAAATTTATTTATGCCGGCTGCCAAATTCATTCCCCGCGGCATTGATGGGCTCCAGTCCTCCGACCCCTTTCCCGTGTCCATGACGGATACGATTGCTGGCAGCGTTCCTCTGGCCCCTCTCTCCGTCCATCCTGGCTAGTTACAATTACCAGTTTGGTTACCAAAGGCTTTAATAATAATGGCTTGTAATTTGCATAAATAATGTTTGATTTTGCATTGACGAGGGAAAAGTGTACGAGTGTGTCTGGGGCATTTTAAATGATTTAATGTTTTTTGGCCATCGTTTGAGTCCTTTCGTTCAACTAGGCCAGAAATTAGGCTCTATTTCTGGATGCCCATCGGCAATATAATTTAGGATATTGATATATTTTATGACTAGATCAGATTGGTGAATTCCGATGATAGTATTGACTGGCTGGCATTATCAATATATGGTGATTTCCCATTCATCCTTCAGACGGAGTTTCACGCTGTTAACTCTGTAACAGAGCACTCTCTTACAGGAAACCGCTCTCTTTGCTGTTGTCCTTCGGATGGGTGATGAAACTTCGACGGAGCTCGGAGAATGGCACGAACTCCTTGCCGAAGGACTCGTGGCACTCGGCTGCTGGCGACCAGGGACGATTATGGCCCCGAAAGAACTTTGTGTAATCAGTGCGTGATGCTAAGCAAATTAGTTTAGTGTGGTTTTAGTGCGCAACGTTGACAGACGGTCTGCTCGCATTTACTTTCCCTACAGTGTCGAAGTTGCGACTGCTCCTTTCGTGAATCCTTGCTCGAGACAAGTGCGTGCGATTAGACGGCGTTTTTGAACTCAATGTGCCGTGTGAGCCCGCCAAATTTTCCAAAGATGGCGCCTTCGAAATCATAAATATGTAAGAAACAGCGAACAGAAACAAAAAAAAATTAATAAATAAATAAGTGCAAGCTAAAACTGGAGACGCCAGCTTGACAGCCCAATGCCAACTTCAATTTGGTACTTCATTTTTCGCAGTTGGCTAACGCAAATCGTGCCAGGAGCTGGCAAGCAGCCTGCCGGTATCCTTAGCTTCGCGGCGTTTATCCTTGCAGTAGTCTGTTGGGCCCTTTCCTTGCGGCTGCCACTTTCATGGCCAGTCGTGCGTGGCTCATTAAATTTCTGGCTGAAATAGAATAGAACAAAAGCATCACAACATGCCATAGTTCCTGGCTGTGGCATTTAATGAAGAGCATTACTGACATTGTGCAATTGCGGTGTTTTATTTGAAATTTCACTTTGACTGTCACGCCAATTGAATTAATTAAACCGCGGAAATTGGGATTTAGTTTGACATTTAATTATTGCAATTAAAAGTGGCCTGCGGAGAGCGGTTTTTGTAGGAATAGCAAAGGAGACTAAGATCCAATAAAACAGACATAGACATGCAGGATGAAAGGGAATTATGAAATTGTCGTTTTTTCGATAAAGTTGTTTTACAAGTTGTTGAGTATGGAATGTGACGTTTTTGTTTTGCTGCCTGTCAAGCCATTCTGTACATATTTCACAGTGTTACAATTTATATAATTTATTTATTTCATCTTTCAATTGAAATACCCAGCGGGGCTAGGACTATTGTTTTATTATATCACAGGAGTTCAGACTCTCGCCTCCACCGCCTACAGACACACTTATATTCATCACAGACCCTGTCATCCTTTTCAGTGCACAAATATGGTACATCATTAGCTAATACCACCGAGGAGATGATTTCCATGGCCAAGAAACAAAACAGCATCCACTTCATTTTCGAAGATGTTTCTTGGCTCTGGAATGAGTATATTTCCTTTTTCCCTCATGGTTGAATGGTATATTTATTTCCAAGGTGAACAAATCAGTTTGATGCAATTAGACTGTGAAAATTTAATACTTTGGCTCTCGATTCTGTTTTTTCTGTGTTCTTATAGTAAATAAATAAATATTCCTTTGCATCAGATGTAAAAAATTCTGTAAATAAAGCAAACTCAATTCTTAGTACACGTATCTATAATGCATAACATCCGGAATGTGCGGCCCTCAGGGCTTTAAAAGATGAAAATATTTCATCTTTTCTTTATTTCTTACTAATAGTTTGTTTGAAGAAACTTTTCAGTACTTGTGGAAATAACTTCTTTGGTTCCATTTAACTTTGGGCAAACACATCTGTTATTGGTGGTACAATTCACTTGGTATATAGTAGTACCTTCGGCGCAAACTAAATCTGAATTAATGGGTATGTGACGTAGTTTTTCGCTACAACAAAGGGCTAAGGCGTACATCCTAAGCCAGAGAACCATCTTTAAATCTGAGAAGAATTAAAAGCAAATGCTATCGTATTACTACTTTAAATATTATTATATGAGGAAAAGATACGCTATTAATATAATTAAGACTTGGATTTTATGATATAATACAAGACTCCTAGCTTGTAGCTTTCTTCTTTGGGTATTCTAAGTAAAACCAGTATTATCGAAAATAATCCCATAGCTTGGCTCTTGCAAATTTACAAACTGAAACTTGTACGAAATGTTGCTAACAATTTGTTCATCTATAATGAAAATGTAGTAGCTTTGAGCCAAACTATCAAATAAAACGGGTAGCCGACCACAATATATTTTCCCACACGCATACCCCAAATTCACGTTATAAAAACAACATGCATTTTGGCTGCTGAATTCAACGCGCAGGTTGCATGCCTTTCAATAAGCGGCATAAAATATTCGCCACACACACTCACATAAGCACACACAGCTAACACAAGCACAGAAGGATGATGCGCCCACAGCAAGTGCGGGAAATATTTTATGCACTTTATGCGGCTTGGAGAGCGCTTGCTGCTGGGATCGCTAATTAGGCAATATGCGCTTGATTGTGTTATAATCATTAAAACCGGCAATGTATGGCCAACAGCCATACGCGTACGTACACACCCAGCCACACGCCATGTTTGCTCTCGCAGCATTTAAAAGTATTTCGCACTTGCTTTACATTTCCATCATGGAAACCAACCAATGTTAACCATATTGAACCTTCGATGCATTCCATAATTCTGACCCTATACAGTTTACATCTCCCCCATAATTTTGGGGTAATATGATTAACTAGATTTGGTGTAGTAATTAGTTGCTCTAAACTTGTTCTTGTGCAAGCAAAGGGCTACAGTTCGTATGAGTAATTTTCCATACATCCAACATGTCGTATACTTAATTCTTAGACAAAATTTGGAAAAAAACTTATTTTTATGAAATTAAAAAAAAGTGAAGAACTTTCACATGGAATACTAGTTAGTCTCTGGGTACTAGATTATAATACCTAAATATACTAAATCTACATTGTGTAGGTATACAGGGCGTATAAGTAATTTTCCATATAACGATAATAGTTCAAAACAATATTAAGCTTGATATAGATTAATAAAACAGTTCATTTATGTTTTAAAAACGTATTAGCTTTAGAAGATTTTATTAAAATATTCCATGAAAGAATTTTATGGAAATAGGATGAATCGCCCGGGAATGTCATCAGGATATTCAGCTTTTATTCTATAGGGATGCAATTAATTTGAAAAAGATTAATTGAATATTCGAAATGATCTTTAAGGCCCCGGCATTTTACTATAAATGTGACCCAAAGCCACACCAGGGCGGCTGGGGCAGACCTGACTGAACGACCAGGAAACGGAAGTAAGAGAAAGCAAACACGTGCCGGAAAAATGGCGGCTTGCAACAATGTTGACACATACACGTGCACACACAACCTCAGAGCAAACGCCCGCATTGTATATGTAAAGCTACTTGTAAGCTGGCCAATTTTTTATGCATTTATGCATTTTCATCCCTGTTGCAGCTTCACCGTCCACCGCAGTCCCTCCCTTTGCCCACTGACCGATTTTTTATTAAAGTTCCCCGTTAAGAAAAGCGCAGAAACCGCTCCAACAACAGGCCATGCCCCCTACCAAGCTGTTTCCCCTGCCCAAACGCATTTTTTTAGGTTAATCAAATGCAAGGCGAGAAAAATACGCTGAACGAGCGGGTATGGTGAAGAGTAGGGGCAAGGGGAGCTGCCACTGCTGCAGGCTAGTTAGTATGAGCGAGCGTTGGAGCACACATTTTGCCATCTTTTTATGCACGCATTCCAAATGGCTGGCCATATTATAGGAGATTGCACAGCTGAGAAGGACCAAGGCGTTAGGCAAAGCGAAAGGGCCAAGGCAACTGACAGCCGAGATGGACAGAGCTGTGATTTGATTTTAACACTCGACAGCTACTTACTCGGCAGCCAGTAAACAGACGAGTTATTGCAAACGATGTAGATGTCCTTGGCGGCATTGTCTCACAACAATTATGTTTATGCAAAGTACTGTTTTCTGGTTGCGACAAACTACACATTTTATACCCTTAAAAGAGCAATAGGGCGGTTCCATCAGATCAGAATACCACAAGAGCTTTGTAGATCGATTCTGCATCATTTTGTATCAAAAAAAAAAAATTTTCTTTGGGACCCCCTTCAAAAATGCATGGTAGGACAATATGGCCCACAGGGATGGGCATATCATCGCCAATTTCTATTTCATTCTTGAGCGGAGTACCTTAAACGATTTGTGTATCGATTGTCCACCATTCTGCATCAAAATCTAGAAACAAAATATTTTTGATTTTTTGTCAACTTTTCTGGGGGACCCCCTTCCAAAATCGAGAAAAATGCATGGATGGAGAATATGGCCCCCAGCGATGGCTATATCTTGGTCAATTTATATCGGATCCTTAAGCGGAATACCTTAAACCAGGGATGCCCAGTCCCATTGCTCTCGTTCCTCCTTTGTTGTTGGATTGCTCTGTCATATGGGTAGAGCAAAATCATAAACGTGTGCTGCTCCCAGTATAGGCAAGGCAAATTACAATATCAATTTTTCGTAGTTTAATAACACTTAAACAGTTTCAACACTTTTCTGGCATTTTGTTGTTGGATTGCCGAAAACTTTTCACTGCAAAAAATCACTTCTTGTTGTGGTTTTGGACAGAATGGTTGACTGTGGAACGATGCATTTTTTCTTTGTCGAAAATTTTCTTTGCGAGCAGCAATGTATTATATGTAATATAATAATAAGCGGAAACAAAAAAATTAATTTGGAAAGGCATTTTATTAAATGCTATGCTAAAGTATCTGCGTCACAAGCCGATATGGAAGCGCAGTAAAAAAAATTCGAAAAATAATTGAGCATATTGAAAATAATTATAATCCTAAAATTAATTCTCAATTATCCGAAATAATTTTTTTTTTTTTTTCTGTTGAAAATGTTACAAAAATTTTTTTCAGTGATACGATAGAAAAAAAAAAAAAAACTATCGCTCATATGTATTTGTGCTTTTGTGCATAGGTATTGGAATTTGCTCTGTCATAAGCAGTGCTTGGGCACCCCTGCCTTAAACGATTTGGGTATCGATTCTCCATCATTCTGCATCAAAATCAAGAAACAAAATATTTTTTAGATTTTTTGTCAACTTTTCTGGTGGAACCCCTTTCAAAATCGAGAAAAATGCATGGATGGAGAATATGTCCCCCAGGGATGGCCATTTCTTGGCCACTTTCCATCCGATTCTTGAGCGGAATACCTTAATCCGGAATACCTATATCACCGTTTCTCTTATTTTTTATAGATGTATCTATTTTGGAATAAAACCTCTATATAATGAAGTCAATGATTGGATTATTTTTTTCTCTATTTACTGCTCTCTTTTCAACAAAACCCACCCACAACTGCACGGATCTCGGCAACTGAGATTCTTCCATGCCGAGCGTCCCTTGTCCGTGCAGGTGACATAAACAAGCTTTTTATTTGGCATTCTGCTGCAGTTTTTGACACGCAAAGTAGTAAAACGTTTAACAAAAAGAATGCAAAATGAGAAAAGAAGAAAAATGCAGATAGCCGAAAGGAGCATAAGTTTAGAGAAAAGGACGTGGAGGTTGAGTGACGACTATGCGATACCCGCTACTTCCAGCATGTTACAGAAATTTTAATGAAACAAAATGGATAAAACGTAGAAGGATTTAGATCCCTAACTGGAATTCCAATATGTCCTTTCACACTTCAAGTACCAAGTACAAAACGGAATCGCGTGATAAAACCGAAATATAGGGAACGAAAAACAGAGTTGAAACGAATATATAAGGGCACGGTTAGTCAGGGTCCGGGTCTGGGTTCGGGTCTCAGGGTCCGGTGGGAGGTATCATTTGTTATTTAATTTCCGAGGCAAGGCAAAGGAAAAGCCGGAAAATGCAGGAATGCGGGGATTAGCAACTGTCATTGACAGCTGGGAATCATAGATACCATTTAGCTGGCTGGAAATCGCTGGCCGCCGTTGCCGCATTCTGTTGTTTGTCATTTAACGATTGACAGCTTGCGATAAAGTGAAAGAGGCGAAATAAAACGGCACGAACACCTAAACAAAACAAAGGCAGTCGGAAAAATACAATGCGCGAAATGAAAATGGTCCGAGACATGAGACACCTCCCGGCCATCAAATAGAAATGTTAATGACGCACCCAAGCTGCTAGCCAGAAAGGTGTCAACCGTCGGGGGCTTTGGCCAGGATTGCTTAGTTAGCCGCCCATTGGCAAGGACTTTTCGTGTCCTTTTTTTGGCCGGCCATTTATCATAATGGCGTTGTTGGACCTGCCGGTCTGATTTGACTGTGGAGCAGCAGATGGGACTATAATCTCTTAATCAAAGATAACGAAAGGAAGTCGCACAGAGCAATGATACGATGCTCAGTTTCTTTCGGTGTTTGGTTTGTTTTGTGCATCATGATTGATGTCGAGCCAGAATAGAACACTCAAGTTCTATAACGATGATGTCAACTAATGATCTATTCTATTTCCGACTAAAACAATTAACCCTCTATCAATGAATATAACACAATAACGAAATAACTTTCCTGGTTTTGTCACTGAAACCACTATGTGGGAAGTGACCCACCCTTTCAATTAGCCCAATACATAGAAGGTCAACCTTCTGGCAAAGTTGTCACCTTGAATTTTCACCCCAAAAAGTTCATGGATTCGTGGCATTCGGTTGTTCCGCCCTAGTCGGCATGCAAACCTGGTTAAGCCAATTTATTAAAAACAAAGCCATTTGTCACATTTCGTTAACGTTTTCGCCACAACTCTGTTATCTCCTTTATGCAGGGAATTTTCTTGGCTTTTTTGTTGCGTTTCCTACGCTTTTGTTATTTTAGTTATCTTAATGGTGTTGCCAAGGGACGTTGCCAAAAAAAATATTTATAAATGGTCAACGACCACACAAAGGTGACAAAACCCCGGAAAGGCAGTCATAATAATAAAAGTCAGTCCGACATTATTCTTCATTAATTTACACCTGGTCAGCGGCGAAAAGGATATCGGGGCAAAGAGGGCCAATAACACTCAGTTAAAAGTAATAATAAAAAATGTAGCAGACCCTTGTCTGCCTTCTTTGAAAACGATTGGCATGAGTGACGGACAAATCATGACCTGAGATCTGGCCGCAATTAGTTGATTGCCACCACTCAAAGCCTTCAAAGATGGAAAGTGCTTTCAATTTCATAAGCGACCCATCAATGGCTTCCTCCTCCTCGGCCCGGTATCTGTTCCTAACCATCTCTGGCACTTTCTTTGGCCACACTCGACGGGAAATTAAACTTGTCCAAAAGTTTAAATGCCTTTCTGCCGCTTTCCGTTGCGTTGCGCTTCACTTTTGTTTTCAAGTTTTCTGTGATTTCCTCTTGACCTGACAGAGTCCTGTTGTACTTCTTTTAGTTGCCGCCAGGCCCCTTACTCCTATTTCTTTGGCGAAAAGCACTATATGCTCAGTTGGAGTTTTCCAATTTTCCCGGTCCCAGAAATTACACAAAGTTCGGCCCCCGACACAAAAAATGAGAAATGTGTGCAAATACAAATAGTTTGTTTCTACGAGAACTTATACTCCAGTAGAAATTATTCATGTCTAATTGTTATTTAAATAGGAAATTACTAAAATTTTATTCAATTGGTGAGTTATGGTGTCTAGAAAATTTATATGTATCTTCATGATATATGTATCTAGGATATATGTATATGTATCTTCATAGGATATATGTATATGTATCTTCATGAAAATAATTACACAATTAACAAGTTAAATTTATGAAATCGATATAACCATATACAAGGAAACATTTAAGGCCATTTATTTGTAATTAATATATAGAATTTGCCGGTAAAAAAATTCCCTTTGCCGGCAAAGCCATCCCTTGTTTGCTCAATTTTCAAACTATTAACAACCCCTCTTCTCCTATTCAGCTTAATAAACAATTCTGTATTATGTATGACCGCACACATTGTGGGGAAAAGGGATATTCGAGGGCCGGAGAGGGTGCATAAATAATTGAATCATATTTAACAATGTTACGATAAACCTAGAGGGAGGCTAGTTGGCTGGCAAAAAATAAATAAGCTTAAAAATTAAAAGCCATTCGTTTAAAAGCTATTTATTTCTGTTTAATATTTAACCTACATATACATACTATTTTCCCTTTTTTCCAACATCCTCGCTATAGTGGCCTTTCACTAGGGAGCTGACCTCTGGCACTGCAACTGCAGTGATGCACTCCAAATGTTATTCAGACTCTCGGCATGAAGCTGAGCAATTGAATGCACAAACATTTTTGAGAATTGCAACAAATCGAGGCTAAATCGAGCAAACTAGAGGAAGGAAAAGGGACTGCTCGAAAAACACAGCAAAGGACAAAAGCAATCAGAGTGTAAACAACGTTACAAGCAGGACTAAACAAAACAGGAATTGCATAATCAAATCGGCCCGGCGCGGCGCAAGCGAACAAAAAAGACGGAACGGAAAAAATTGAAATTAAAATATTTCCGCTGACAGCGGAGTCAGCAACGCTGGCACAATGAAACTGCACCGGAAGCGCGAAATGTCGGAAATATCCTCTCGGCTAATTGTTGCCGCCGCCTCGGTCATCTGTCTGACGGTATCTCTCACACTATGCACCGCCCAGGAAAACGACGACGAGGATGGCGTCCTGCACCACCTCGATATGCACCACCAGCAGCAGGACTTTATTATTGGCGAGTCAGAGGAGCGGGATCACATTGCACATCACTTGGGTAAGTTAAATATGAATTAGGTTTACAATATTTATGAAATCTAACTTTAAGCCATAGAGGCGTATACGTGAACGTATTTAAAACCATTTTATTTTACGTATACGCCCCGATGTTCAAATTGAAAAATCGTAAAAACAATTGGATGTGGAATACTTAACAAGCTTTCACTTTAATCGATTATGATATTCTCTTTTGAAAGCATCTCAATTATTTAGATAAAAACCCCCATCAAAGTCAATTTTTAAAGTCCTTTAAAAGTCACTTAGCCTATAAAATCCAAGCCAGTAAAAAAAGATTATGCCATTGGATAAGTGTGTCAAATTATAATCTTTTACTTTCCCTCATTGGCTTGACCAGTATAATCGAAAAGGGCTTTAACACGCTCTATTTACTCGCCAGTGTTCCGGCCGGTCACAAGGTCATCTGTGGCGCCTTTGCCAAGTGCTAACAAAAAGTTTTGAGTGGCTTAAACCTTGCACCCTCTAAGCTATGTGGATGTCATTTCAAGTGAAATATGTGACTGGCAGTGTGGCTCAGCCAAAAAAAAAAACAAAAATTGGGAAAAGAAACTAGCTTGGCTCATTGAACACAAACTGGGGTTAAGAGCGGTTGGAGCTGGCGGCACGTAGTCCCATGTTGGGCCTGTTTAAGTTGTCTTTGTCCTCCTGAATCCCACAGCATAATTAAGGGGCACACATGGCGTATGCGTATTGTGGCCTGCTCCCAACCTACACACAGTGCACACCTCGTTGCCCGCCCCTGTTCAAATGCGACACTGTCTCCCACGCACACATAACCACTTAAGCTTTCTTTGTCTCTGACTTGTGGGCTACAAGTCGTCCCGAGTTCCGAGTCCTGTGTGCCGTGTCCTGCGTCCCGCTCCGCCCACTACCAAAAGTTCGTACGCCTCGGCGGCTCAACAAGTGGACAAACATTGACATTGCACAGACTGTTGAACCTCTGAAAATGTCTTCCCTGAGCCTGTGTGGGGCTTGCGGTTGTATGAGTATCTACTTATGACAAAAAGTGATTGACATTGTGATTGATGGCACTTTGGGTCGACAGTTTCTGGGCTTATGACTTGACATGATGACCGACTATCCCATTGTGTGATCCATGAATTTTTCGAAAGGGGTTTTTGAGTAAACTTCTCTATTTGGCTTGCGAGGATTTTCGGATGACTTTTTTGGCTCAACCCTTGATGGACGTTGTAGATCATAGTTTTTAATGAGTTGTAGACTTTGAAGGTAAAGACTTTCCATGCATCCATGAATCTAAAAGCATTGTCATCCGTTTCGCGTTTAGCTTTAGTTAAGCCCCTTCTATCGCTTTTAGCCCCTTCTGTTGTCCTGGTACCTTATGCAATTTTGGTGTGCCTGGGTCCTGTTATTGTTTTAACAGCCTGGAGCACTTTGTAACTGTCTTTTTTTTATAGAGTCAGCTTGCACTTTCGCGCTTTGATTGACTAGATTAACTAAGCCTTCCTGTGCATTCTTCATTCCCTTTAAATTCTAGGTCGTTGGCATCGGAAAGCTTCGAAACGTGTCTAAAATGTACAAGAGTCTAATATTTCATGGGTAAAAAGACAGTGTGTCAAGACTGTACTTCCTATAAAAGAAAGTACACAATTGATATTTCAACTAAAATCAAGTTAAAACTTTAAAGTGGTCCGTTAACAACGGACAATGGTACAGACCTATTGGTACAGTTGGTATTTGATGATCCTTGATCCTGGCCTTGTCAATAATACCTTTAAAATTCTATCCTACAAGGGTATACGAGTGTCGGCACTTCCTGTAGTGTAGTCTAGCTTTGTTATTTTTTAGTTCAGATGTCGCTGATGTGCCGGCAATTGTTTGACAATTTTTCAACAATTTCCCCGCGGACTGCGCACATTTTTTGCCGTCGCACTCGCTCCGCTCCGCTGTGTCAATTCCCTTTTTATTCTTGGCCATTTTGTTGTCTGTGCCTGTGTGTTGGCGGTGTGTGAGCGCTTTTTTCACACGCTCTCGCGTTGCAATTAAAAGAATGCAGGATTTTTACGCCAGCGGAGTGTATAGAAGTTGTCGAGCGTGGTACCGAGGAAGGGGCGCTACTGATGGGTGGGGTGGGTGTGACTGCACAACAATCTCGGTGACTGGTGGCCTTTGAGGCTGCTCTGATGTTGGCACTGTTTGTTTTTTGTACCTTAGTTTTTGTAATTTGTATTCTATGTTGTCCGCTTTCAGGACTGTTATTCTTGGTCTCAACCATAACAGGCGACACGGCAACTTCAACAAGTGATACAATTTTTATTTTTCCCATCAAAAAGGTGGGCGACGCACTCAGGATGGCCAACTCAATTAGCCAAAACTTTTCGCCCGCCTAATGAGTATGCAAATAGCGGCGGAAGGCGCCAGGAGAGCACAACACCTGTGAAAATTAGCCAACTTCTGATTCGGCCGCTGAAAGTTGCAACAAAGTATGATCTATTTTCTCGCGCGAGAAGTGGTTCTAGGCACTGCCAAGTTTTATCATCGCTTTAAACTAATGCACTGCCAAAGTTGGCTTACGAAACTTATGGCCAAAGCTGTAAAACCAGCTAAGAACGTATTGGCCAAAAACAGGCACGAAAACTTATGCTCTCAAACTCTGAGTCTACATGAAATGTTGGCTCGTCCTTATGGGCTTGAATAAATTCGGCTAATTGGAATCATTAGCCCGGCCAAAGCAAACACTTCCAAACACCAAACGCCCAGGAATCATAGACAAATTTGGCGCAAATTTCGGGCAGTTGACACTTCCCCGGCTGATAATCCGGCGATGCCTGCCAGGCCAATAAATCATCTGGTCTAGTGGCAGACAGCGAGTCGAGAATTGGCTTAAATGTGCTGGGGAAAATCAACAGCCAGGGTTCCGGCTATGGCAGCATGTGCTCGGCTTCTCAGGTCGTCCTTGCTGCTACCCCACAAAAAACAGGAGCGTAAATTAATATTCGCCTGTTCCAGAAAGCCTAAATTTTGTGGGGGCTATGCCCGTGGGCTTCTGTACTCTTTTTGTTGCATAATTTTCAACGTCCTGGCAGGATATATTTTCATTTGTTTGCCTTTGTTTTTTCCAGTTTTGTTTTGGCTTCTTTTCCGTGTTCTGTGTGCCGAGCGGCGTGTTGGGCGGTAGTAGCCTGTCTCATTGTATGCCAGCGACAATGTTCAGATGCAAAATTTAAGGCATATTTCTTGGCGCCGTGCCGCAGGAAAAACGGCCATATAAATAAATCTACTTTGAATTAGCGCCATTTACTTTACATTTATTCTCCGCCGCCCGCCAATTTATATATTGAGGGAAGTACTCAACTCAATGTAATTTTTCTTCCTGTTCTTTTTAAAGATTTTTTTCTTTTCCGGTGCCTTTGTTGTTCTTGTCGTTTCAATTTAGCGGCGCGTGCTTTTTGGCTAATGAAGTTTTGAGGTTAGATAGGCAGGAAAATGGAAGCTGCCCTCTAGGTGTGCAGCTAAGTGAACAAGGAATATGGGTCACTTCAAGGCGTACTCAAGTGCTTCAAATGAAATCGAATCATGGGTCCTCCAAAACCGCAATTTTCCGAATGCGTCAAGTAATTTAATATCAGTAACAGAGAGCTGACTAAATTTACAAGGGATATAGCTATTAGCTAACATAGAACGCTTTAAACTTTGAAAGTCTGAATCTGTAGTTTCGCAAAAGCGTCAGGGACATTCGAGGTGCCTTTTCAGAGCGCCTCCATTCGTTATATGAATCCATCTTTTCTGTTACCCTTTCTTTTCTGCAACTCAATTACCACACAGTTGCCGACAGTCACCCAGCATTCAAACCCATCCTTTGGATCCTCCGAGCGCTTCTCTTTATTTAGTCTCGCAGAGAATCTTTCACGGTCACGTCGTATTGCCTGCAAATCACGTCATGCTAGAGCATCGTATACTATAGATAGTATAGACAAAAAAGCGAGCATCTCGCAAGAAACTTTTGAAACTGTTTCGGGCTTTCGGTTTTTGTGAGTGCGGTCTAGGGCGGAGGCACGTACCAATCCCGGACAAAATTTGTTGGCCCGCTCGATGAGTTTTCTATGTCTGCACATGGGCCAAAAGCCGCAAGAAGTGGCGGAAGGGCAACAATGTGGCTAAAGAAATGGGAAGTGACAGGAGACGGCGAGTATGCAACACCAAACGTTACAAACATCGTACGGGCCAAGTTGCATACGAAAGTTGTTCGAAGCCAGTTGATGTTTTGCCTTTCTTCCCTATCTTCCCTATCTTCCTAGCCATCTTGGCCACCCCCCATCCATCGATAAATCGAATTTATTGCATACTTTTGTGCGTTTGCGTCAACCGCAAAATGTATTTGCATTGCAGCTGGGACAGTTCGAGGAGGGAGTTCGAGCTGAAGTCGCAAAAGTCCCGAGTCCCGCCCAAATAGCATGTGCTCGGCATTTAATAAAATGCACACTGCAAACGGCTCGGCCAGGGCCGTCTCAAAAACACGAAAATTAATTGAAAACTTGTCTCCCCTCCATCGTTTTGGATCTTTGTCGGCGTCTTGGCTTTAAATTTGGTTCGGTTCCACAGTTCTGTTTCTTCGGCGTTGGGGAATCCATTTGCTTTATTGAGTTGTCTGGCTGCACGCACGGAGGCACGTGAGCAAGGACACTCTACTTACACATAGATCCATTATTTTATGGCGCAGCCAGGCTATTCGAAAAGTACTAAGGCCAGGGAGCAGTATGTGTGCCGAAGGTCCTGGCCAAATAGAAATGAAAATCGATAGCAAAAATGGTCGCCAGCACTGGGATACTCTCTGCTAAAATTTATTTTTTTCACAGAAATTTAATATTTTTAATTAAGTCAGCTTTAGAATGGTTGTAGTTACTGTAAATATTTATATAAACCAGAAGCAATATTCGCCGCTAATTGAGTAATCTATGATTAATTCGCACACACACCCAATCGTGTGTATTTACATAGAAATGTGTATTTCCCTGCGGCTTCTAGCTCCCAGCCGTCTAAACGCTAGCTCATATAAACGTAAATATTTGAAACTGTTCGGCATCATTTGCTAAATATTTTATGATACACACCGGGAATGGATTCCACTAACCGCTTTGTGAGGGGGTGGTGGGTGGTTAGCTCTCCTATTAACCGTTGTCGTTTCACCTATTTCAGGGGTGCTGCACAAAAGTCGAATTGCAACCTCAATTTTTGGCTGCGAAAATACAAGCTGCTCGCTGGGGCATAAGAAGAAAAAAGCGGTGGAGGTGCTTTCCTAAAATATTTGGAATATACTTGAAACGAAAACTCTTTTCTCCTTCTCTCCTTGCCTGGGTGCGGTTTTTGGTGTTTCTAGCTTGCCAATTTTAAGCAAAAACATGGGGGTAGCTGCACATATATTATCCACACACTTACACTCACTTCTTGCCACAAATTGAATTTGCACTAAGGCCAACCATGCCAATATTAACTATCCATCTAAATGTACTCTCCTCATCTTCTACTTCTCGAACCGAACCGGATCAACTGTCGCACTTTTCATGCCTTGGCGCCAATCGGACGGGCATCCCCCCAGCGGAAATGCAAAATAAGGATGAGCTACTTGAGGACATACGCGAGGATACGGTCGTGAATGCGATTCCCGAGAAAGGTGAGTCTTGTTGCTGACTTTCAGCTTATCCTGTGATTCCGTTTCATGCCAAACTTGTTTCCGCCAGTCATATAATGTGAATTTCCGAGCAAATACTTTTGCAGAAAATATTTATAAATTGCATGCATGCCCCTTGCAATGAATACGACATTTTAGAGATTTTAGAAATTATTATATATTCCCTTATCCAATGAAGCAGCCTGCCCTCCGACTCCTCGGTAGTACAAATTAGATATATTTAATTTCCAGGCCGATGACACACTCTCCTTAGTTGGCAGAGCTCACCGATTTGATATCGCTTTACTTATCCCCTGTGTCGTCACGTGCTTGCCCCTTACTCCTGCCTCCATGGCTCTCCATCAGGCGGCACCATTAAGTCAGGTGCTCACCCTGTCTCCTGTCCCCTCTACCCTCTCCCCTTAGGAATCACCGCCAGTGAGCTGCTTTAGCTCTTGTCGCAGTCTTTTTCTCGCTTTTAAATTTTATTTATTGTAAATTGTATTTGAAACGTGCTGAGGTTCTGTTTTCTCTGCAGAAAGAAATGCTAAGCTTGCCCTTGGCATGGATACATGGATATGGGGCGGAGAAAGCGGAGAAAGGCATCTACATACAAGAGTGTGTGTGTGTGTGAGGGTATCTCGTATGTGTATCTCATGCAGAACCTAAGTGTGTCGTGCAACTTAATAGAGTTGTTTAGCATTTAAATAGCGCCATTTACTGTTGCTGCTGCTGCTACTGGGGCTGGTGCTAGTGCTGGTGATGCCTGTGCCTCTGGATGTTGCCGTTGCGCTTATTAAGTTGAAATGCCAGTCAAGTCGACTCGACTTAATAAAGTTCACTTAAAGCAACAGAGAGCGTAGGAAAATTGTGCCTAGTGAGCATGAGTAAGTGGCCCATTAGGCTCTGGTGACTAAGTCAAACTAGTTTATAATATCAAATGGGTCTCTGCTTTCTATATGACTAAAGACTATTCAAATTGGCTTTCAAGCACTTTAAGATTTTTTCCCAGCACCCAACAGAAAATTTTTCTGGCACTGATATTTTTCTGGGACTTTTTCTTTCTGAGCCGCTAAGCCTCTTCACATTCGCTACCCGGATGAAAGCGCTAAATGGCGATTTGCAATTTCTTCCGCTCCATCATAAACATTATGTTAAGCACTCGGAGCCCGAGGCTCTGCTTATATCCACTCTCCTACCACATAGCATATGCACATTAAATCCTAATTTTATATGCCCATAAATCCACTAAACAATCACACTTTCGATCCCAAAGACGAGCCCGAAAATGTGTAACAAATTTTCACATACTCGCACGCGTCCATCTCGATGAAAATATGCCATAAAGTCACTCCGACCCGGTCCCTCGTAATACGTGGATATATCAATAAGCAGACCCAAATCAAATAAGCAAGGGGCATGAGGCACTGACAAGTCTGCGAGGTAAATTGAGAACGAAGACAGCTTTATTTAACTTTGACGCATCGATGGCTGTGTCATTGAGCCTATTAGTTGATTGTGTGGCAGTTTAATTTTGTATTCTCATGGGGATCAAGGAGCTGAACTACAGGGCTAAAGGTATCTTTACATTATAATGTCAATGTTAGTTTATATATCCCATACTCACATATAGAGTCCTGTTCAGGGTACCCCTACTGCTCGGTCCAATGAAAAGTTTTACTCCGAAATTTAGGGATATTGTCAACAGCTCAGAACGTGATGCTTAGGAAGAGATTAGACGACAATCAACGGCGAAACAGGCACTTACACAAACGACAAGCGGAAAGCTGGCCATCTCGGCGCGATGAGCATTTGCCGCAATTGAGATTTACGGCCACATCAATAAACACAGAGAGAAAAAAGCCATGCCGCCTACCCCACCGACCCATGCCGCGGTGGGTCGTCATGCCTGCTTATCGCCTTGTTTACGAATTTTAAGTACAAGATTGTTATGTGTTGATTTGACTCAACCGATGCGTGCCCCGCATATGAGAAAAAGCGTCCGTCTGACACAAGTGGGTAGGCTTGTTTTTGTTTTGCTGTTTTATACTTTATTTTATTATGTTATTCCGGGGGGCAGGGGATTTTTGGGAGGACAAACTTCTTTGAGCATGTCTGCAACAAGCAAATGCAAACACAAACAGAAAGGGCCAAGTTTTTAGCCCATTCCACCCATTCCATCGGCCATTTTAAGCCGAGAATCAAAACCACAAATCTGTTGCATACTTGCGGGCGTGTTTAAAGTCAACTCGCTCTTTCAACGCTTCGCTGAACATTCCTCATCGGCAGTGCGCCTTGATGTGTGGGTGTTGCTGTTTGCCTTCGCGTTGGTGTTGGAGGTGGTGGTGGCGGTGTTGGTGGAAGGACCTTGATTGACTGTTTGAGAACTGGCTGACAGGACGGTCTAGGCCCGGCCTGCTCATGTTGATGAGGGTTATGCTAACGAGATCCATCCAGCCTGTTGCTATCCGATTTAAATCAATGCAAAACAATTAGATTTAATTTTATTTAATCAATACTATTAATTTGGGTAATATGGTTTGGTTGAGGATCCGTCGCGCACATGTACACTGAAAGAAGAAGGTCCTTCAACAGAAGCCCATTGAATTTTGTATCCTGATTGTTTAAGTTTCAGTAATCGGTATTAATTACCTCTGTGGCTGAGGTTGTCTGACGTCAGTTTTGACTTGTGGCTGGGAGTAGCGCGGTTCAATGGTTGCAGACTCGATGAAAGAGTTCAATTGAAGTGATTAGCGGTTGTCTAGGCATATAATTGACAATCCCATGTGTTGAATTCTTCTAAAAACTAAATCTCTATTATTTTACTGCATAAAACAACGTTGCATTAATGGTCACATTATCTTAGAATTAGGGATCTTAACTTAATATCAACTCTCCAATAAGTTAAGCTCCCCTATTCTAAAACAAGTTTGACTTTGATTCGATGCTCATCCCGCGAACACTCGTATTCTTAGTAGCTCTTTAGTTTAATCGAAACAAAGGTAGATACAGATGTTTCAAACTTTGAATATAGGAAACAACCAGATATGTACCTTGTTTTAGATTAAATCAAGAACACTTTTTAACTAATTAATGACTATAAACCATTTTTACAGATCTTCCAAAGTTTGGCGGGCTCTTGCAGAATGTGACTGTCCCCGTGAGCCGTGAGGCTGTTCTCCAGTGTGTTGTTGATAATTTGCAGACTTACAAGGTAAGTAGGTTATTGTCGGATTTAGGGTATTTTTATCCAAAGAATAGCAATGATTTGACAAATTTGAGAATGATCCGGCATAACTTGAGCTCACTGTTATCATTGTTGCTTGGGGGCAGGCAAAATGCAAGCTAGGGAAATTGATGTCTATTTGGAGACGAAGACATTATTTTCTCTACCTTATAGCTTGAGTGCCCTCGGCCAGGTGGTTGGGCCCAAAGTCGAGCGTATTTGATCGCCAGAAAACGAAGCTTATGACAAAACAACCTCAGTAACCAGTGATCAAATAGTGCTCGGACTTAAGTCGCTTTCCTGTAGTCCTTTGTGGAGTCCTGCTGCCGTTGACACAGATTTGATGCCATGTTAGAAGTGTCCCAGACCGTATAGCAGTCACAACACAGAGCTATGCAATCAGGAATACTCAGAATCTGGCACAAAACTCATATTGATTGGTCCGGGTTAATTGGCCTATTGGCCGATACATTGTGCTGGTTTTTTGAGCTATATTTCATAATACCCCCGATGACAAAGGCGGCTCCAGGAAAGGTCTTTATCAACCCGAGTACTAAGAATATAGAACAAAATTGAAATAAATTTAACTTCCACCCTGGCCGACATTGTTGGCCACAATTTTCCACCAGTTAGCCGTGCCATTCGAAGTGCTTTTCACCTTTCGGCGACACTTTCTTTCCACCCAGAGAGGACATCCCCTCTACTGTTCCCACCTGTCTGGCCGTAATAAATGAGCTCCGGCCACGCCACCGGGGCATTAGCATGGGGGAAGAGAAAATCGGTGAACGTTTTAGTTTTACAACTCAAATCAACCGAAATATAAACTGTTTCGTTTACTCCTCGTACACTTTTTCTCGTTCTCGGCTAGATTGCGTGGCTACGTGTCGATACACAGACCATTTTAACGATACAAAATCACGTCATAACCAAAAATCATCGCATGAGCATAACTCATGCCGAGAAACGTGCTTGGATATTGCGTATACGAGATGTAAAGGAGTCCGACAAAGGCTGGTGAGTATTGACTATCCAGCGGAAAATCCAGCTGCATTTTTTATTTCCATGTTATTGCCCCTCGAAGTGTGATACTTTAATTGCGCTTTGAGCTCGCTAAGGCCATGTGTTCAGCCATCCCAGAGCTATGCTCACAATTCGCACTTTACAACCTAATATACAGCAATCTAATACACAAATCTGATTTGAATCGTTGTCAGGTACATGTGCCAAATCAACACGGACCCCATGAAGAGCCAAGTGGGCTACCTAGACGTTGTGGGTGAGTATTGTGGATGGAGTAGGATTATGATTGCGCAATGGCGCTGGCAATGGCGCCCATCAAATGGATCGCCGGGGGGCTAAAACGAATTGTAATTTGTCTTGAGTGGCTCGGCGAACACACACGACTCGGAGCCAGAACAAAGTTGCTGTTGATAGTTTTTCAAATTGCACTAATTGCTCAGCCAAGTGGCGATTGGAATTCAGAATGTGGGTTAGTTCGCCACTGTAGAAAACTACCAGAAAGTGGTTCAAACTTCTAACTACACTCGATTGGGTCTAATTGCTAAAAGAGAACCACCCGCTCGCCAGTTTGAGCCAATGTTCCATCTAAGTGCAGGGTACGACCACGGCAACGAGTTTTTGTTTAAAAATTTTTCACTTAACCAACACATTAGTTAGTTAGGGCACACCAAGCTCTCCCACCGCTTCACTCTCTCAGTGAGCACAAGGTAATGAAACAATTTACATTCAACCGGCACCTGCACCTGTCCTATCCATGTCCATGTCCTGGTCCTCCAGGTCGTCCATGTCCGGGCGTTAATTATTCAGGCTGCGTAAGGCTACGAAAAACCTCAGAGCAGACACAATGGGGAGGGTCCGTCACTTAGGCGAATTTAAAATGAATATGCTGCCCCCAGTTCAGATCTGAGGTTTTTGGGGGCTCGTTTCCGGTTGCCCCGACCGCCGCCGCACCGCATAAGTAACCACTCTGGTTGATTGTGTTCTCATTGATGTTGAAATTCATTAAGGGCTTTCAGGCACTGAAAGAAATAATATTTTTTCACTGGAGATTCGCCATTTCCTATAGTCCTGGAGGCCCTGCGTTTTCCCAGTGCAGTGTGGTTGGTTTCCATAAGCAAAACGGCAAACCGCTTTCAATCAGCAAGGCTTTTCTAGCTGAACCAGAAATTGTGCGATTTTGTGCTGAATTCGGGACCCACCCAGCGACCCCTGCCCTTTGGGGGCAACCCACTATTATTGTTGTCGTCGTTATAGTGCCACACCGCGAAATAAGCAAATAAATGGTAGTATTACAGGCACAATTTGTGAACCAGAAACGCAGCCAAAAGCTTGGTTGGGAGAGGAGAATAGTTGTAAACAGTTCTTAGCAATAATTCTCATCCAGATATGCATATCCACTAAACCAAGTGCTTTTCCAACCCATAAATACTCATCATAATAAACGTTTTCCTGGATTATATAGTAGTTTTGTCAGAGAGTATTTAGTTTACGAAATAAAACTCGAGTTCAAACCAAAACAAAATAATATTGCAGCCATTCATACAAAGTTTTTAATGCTAGCTCTATTTTATTCATCAGGTGGCTTTTTGTTATTTTGCGATGTTTTTGTGGGGGTTTTCATGGCCAGCGAAAACGCAGACGTATTTATATTGTCAGGAATTTAATATTTTTTATGAGAGGCAATATAAAAAAGGCTAACCCAAGCCAAACCCATAGAGATATTAAAATAATAGGAAAGATATTCCGGATCATATTAGCGGCGTGGAATTATTCAACCAAAAATCATAAAACCTGAAAGATTTCAGACTTAAAGCACTCAGCTCGCAGCTTTAAGGCTTGTCAGTTGTTATCGCCTTCTTTCGCCATCGCAATTCAATTGAGATTAATTTCGGTTACATCAATTTGATCACACATCATTTCACCTGATTCCATAACTTATCAGCCCCCGGGGCGCACAATGGCGTCGATAACAAAAAATATTGCCAGCCACTCCCACGTCCACTTAGTTCGCCCACCGACTCAGAAACTCGCGGCTCAGAGCGCCCAACTCGCAACATATGACATGAGCCTAGTCATTGAGTAGAAGTACAAAGGAGTCCCCTACTCCACTCGTTGGCTGGTTGAGTGGAACATTGGCAGTATGTAGCTATGTGGGCGTGGGCCAGGTTAAAAGTCAAAGTGAATTTTGTAAAACATGCACCATCATTGTTGGCTTGGCTTGAAAACTTTGAAGTCTCATTCTCTTTAGGACGGCCGTCCTTTAAATGGAAAGCCTGCAGATGTCAAGCCAATCAACGAATATAAAGAGAAATTCGACTGCTTCTCTAACAGGTACAACCTTTCTAGGACTAATTGGATTTTTTAATAATTTCGGAGAGAAAGCTGTATGAGCGGGTGAAAGCGAATAATGTAGCCAGGATTCCTGCCTCACCTTCCATTGAGAAGTGCGAACAAAAACCCATATTGTACCCTCAAGCTTGACATTTTTCCAGTAATTTTTCGCTAACAAGATATCGCAACAATACAAAAGTTTAAGACCAAAGGTAAGTTTCCATCTTGCTACTTCGAATTTGGCAAATGGAAACTGGTCAAGTGTAAAATTATAATTAATGGCGACGACAAGAGAGACTTGAACAACCACAAAACGCTTCTGATTTCTGTAGCCAGTAAATGACGAATTTCCGAAATTCCACACAGCTCCCTGTCGGTTTTCGATAGGCACTTGAGAATGGGAGGGGAGAATGGGTGGGGATTTGGTTTTGAAAGGACACGGTTCCCAGCCAGCTTTAAATAAACCAAAATGTAACAGCTTAATTAAAGGGACTTTCTTAATTTCTTTCTCTTTCATGCAACAACAATTCGTGCTCTGGGAACTCCAACTCCGGGACCCGTAACTACCAATTGTCTGACACCTGACCAACAATGCACGAATGCAACGCGCCCTCTGGCCTACACGGCGCATGAATAATATGTCGCGTTTTCACAGTGCCCCCCGACATACTGGACTATCCGACCAGCACTGATATGGTAATACGTGAGGGCTCCAACGTAACCCTAAAGTGCGCCGCGACTGGCTCTCCAACTCCGACGATAACCTGGCGACGCGAAGGTGGCGAAGTGATACCGCTTCCCAACGGGGTCGAGAGTGAGTTACCGTTAGGCGCATGCAAATGATTTGGCCCGAAACGCTCATTGGGCGCATTAAATTCCGTTACTTTCCACTCTGTTCTGGCCAACTTTCCTGCAGACTATAATTTTGTCTAAAAGCGTAGATGACTATGCCGAAATTGGCCGTCCAAAGGATATTTATATTTTGGCCCAGTGCTATATGAGTTACAATTATCTTTTGTGTTTGGATTATATACCTAATAAAAGTATCTATTCGTTTTGATTTTTTTTTTAAAAGTCCAAATAGTTTAGTTTTCAAAAGGAATATCTTTGAATTTTACGAACCACTGTTATTAAAATATGTAAATTAATATCTCTATCTGAGCAAAAACCTTTTGATATTTAGCAGAGTACTTGAACTGAAAAGTTATTGCCCAAATAGACCTAACCCTTTAGAGGTCTCAATATTAATTGCTTGCTTTTTATCACCATTCCCCAGCCGTCGCCTACAATGGATCCTCCCTGACCATCTCCAAAGTGAACCGCCTGAACATGGGAGCCTATCTCTGCATCGCCTCCAATGGAATCCCCCCAACAGTCAGCAAGCGTGTTATGCTCATTGTGCACTGTAAGTAGTTGGGGCAGTGGGTAGTGGCAAAAAAGCAAGGGGTAGACGGGAAAGTGGTGCATATCAATTTTAGCATATTTAAATATTTATAGTTTTGCGTCAGAGCGCCGCATGCTGCTCCCAGGAGGGGGCCTCGAATGGGCTCCAGACGAGACCGCAGCAACAGAATGCTGCTTCAGACCCAGTCTCAGTCACAGACCCAGACTCTGTCACACAAAGCTCCACTTGAAATCTTGCCATGCCAAATATGCTCTGCATTTAAAATTCCCAAGGGGACCGTGGGCCGAGGGGGACCCGAACCGGAAAATAGTGTACACTTTTAGGTGCCATGCATAAAGCCCCTAATTAAGTCTGTGTTCCTGGCCGTCCTCGGCTCTCCTCCTCGACTCCTCCGGCAGCTAGTTAACATTTTTTTGGGGTCCGCCTAGGACTTTGCTCGTTAATTAAATAAAAATTGAAATTTCCCAACAATTTGTTGTACAATTTCACGTTGCATACATTTAAGCTAAGCGAAAACGCTGTGGAATTGCTCCAGAGGATACCCCTTCAGCTGGCTAACCGCAGTTCCCAGCTTTAAATGCAAAGGATTTTTATATGGCTTTTCTATAGAATGAAAAAGCAATTAGTTTGAAACAATAAATGGCAACCGCACCGAATTGCTAAACGGCACCAAAAAATAATAGATGAAAAAAAAACCAGAATACCTAGCAACGTAGCAGCGTTTGAAATCGAAGCTTATATTCTCTGTATAATCCTGTACCTTCCCCCGATTCCCAAATATAGATCCATTTTATTTTCACAAGTCATTTTTTTGTTGAATTCCTGCATCTGCTTTTTTAATCCGATTTCCCACTGCAATTAGGGTAAAAAAAAATCGCCAGTAATTTGTAACTTTAACTCTCCCACAGTTCCTCCAATGATTTGGATACAAAATCAATTGGTTGGCGCAGCTCTAAACCAAAACATAACTCTGGAATGCCAGTCCGAAGCGTATCCCAAGTCCATCAATTACTGGATGAAGAACGATACGATTATTGTGCCAGGTGAGTAATACGAGTAGGGAGCATTAACATCGCAAGAGGATGGCAAGCCCCGAGTAGAATCGTACGCTTCCATTAGGAGAACCAATTAACTTAAAAACCTCGAGTCCTGCTAACATAGATGCATAGGGCTTTCCTTCATTTAACCTCTTCAGATTTTCCACTCATCTTCTCTGAGAAATGAACTGAGCTCGATGGAAAAAAGTGCTGTAGTTTCCAAGTAAAAAGCGAATAAAAAAAATAAACATTCAGACGACCACTTGAGTCCGCGACCGCAGAGTTACTGCCGAAGTACTCGTCCTTCCAACTCAATTGGCGACCCCTGCCCAGTCGGACAGGAAAAGGCATCGTCATCGGCGTAGGACTATGATTTTTTCCCTTTTTCTGCTGTTCTTTGCCGGCAAAGAGAATGAAAAAAAGTGATTGAAAATGAACTCAAGTCAGAAGCAGGTGCTGGAACTGTCCTAGACCCAGCGGTCGCAGGATTTTAATGGATTTTCTGTTTTAGTTCGGACGAGTTGAGTGAAATTTTCATAACCGCAAGAGTGGCAGAATGCGGTGACAGAGGCCCCTCATGTGTCACTGGCTGGCTATGCGACACAGCCAGGACCTAAAACATCATCGATGGGCAGCACTAGGCATTCTCCTGCTCCTGGATGCCTGGCTGACCCCGAAACACAATTATTTTTAATCAAGCGCACGACCGAAATCTTCATCTTGTATTGCAAATGTAATCAGTCGCCTGACAGGACTTGATGCATAACAATTGCAGAGACCCCAACAAAGTGTAATGCTTGGCTTAAAACTATTACAATAAATCTAACCGACATCAAACGTAAATCAAAACCTGCCCGGCAAACAAAACAGACCCAGCCAACAAGCTAACCGACAACAGACTTGTTTCTGTTTAAATTAAAACAGACCATTTGACAGGGGGCGGTTGGGACCCGAAATTCTCGTCCTGGATCAACTTGTTCTGAGCTGGGACCAAACACAAAAGTTCTTTCTCAGTCAAATTACTTTGTCAAGACGCTCCAGCAGGAGCAGGACACAGGAGTGTATGTCCAATAAGGGGTTAGGCACTCTGCGTTAATGGGGAAAGCCTCCTTTTTCCATCTCTAAACGGTCTCTGTTTTCCCATTCAGGTGAGCGCTTTGTTCCGGAAACCTTTGATTCCGGCTATAAAATAACAATGCGCCTGACCATATATGATGTCGACATCCAGGACTTCGGGGCATATCGTTGCGTGGCCAAGAACTCCCTGGGCGACACCGACGGTGGAATCAAACTCTATCGTAAGTATTGACACAACCAGCACCAAATAGCACGTCACATTCAATAGCCATAAACGCAACCGCACAAACAATGGCCATATGTTAGAACGCCGTCGGCAATTAGGCACACAACAATTTACCCCAATGGAGCGTTTAATTAAAGCCAAAGAATCTGCAGGGGGTCAGATGCCTTGGGTCTAATAAATACTCAAAACAATGCTTGAAACTGAAATTGTTGTTTCATCTTGAAGATGGCTCTTGATGGTCCCAAGTAGCTTAATTTTGCTTAACAAGTAATAAGCCATATAAAAGGAAGAATTCTGAAGCACAAGGGAACTATTTGGCAGTAGTTAGACTCATATTTTTCTCGTCACAGACATTCCCCAGACTACCACGATGACAACAATGGCCCCGACCGTATCGATCAACACGGTTCCCGTGCACATTGTCAAGTATAACAAAGGTCAGACTCTTATCAAACAACACCCTCTTAGCCCACCCATCCACTGACACCTTTCTCACCTTTGCAGAACAACGATACAGCAGCAACAACAACCAGAATGCCAACAGCAATCCCTACAATTTCAATTCCGGCAACAATCAGCAGAACACGAAGCTGCAACGCAACAAACCCAACGGCAAGGGCCTGGATCAGTCCCCCTCGGGGGTAAACAACTTCTTCGTGGGAGCCACTTCGAGCTTGTGGAACACTCAGGATCACTACGGCGGTACGAATTCCCGGGGGAGGTACTATCACCAGCAACAGCAACAGCCACAACATCACGGTGAGTTCGGTTCCTGGAAATCCGCCAGGGAATCATGGGGCCCCTTAAGCCACTCCTAGACGCACTCCTAGAGGGATGATGGGCAAGGGGATGGCTGGCAGGAATCCTTCCCTTGTGTGCCATAGCATTCCATAAATATTTCGCCATTTATTTTATGTTTATGACAAATCATAACGGCTTTAGCTGCTTGGCTTAAGGGTCTTTTGGCATGTCGTTGTCGGCACTTGTTAGATATAGATACTTTTGGCTCAGACTGCGAGAGAGCCAAGTGTGAACAGGACTATCGAATGCCCAGTAACACCAGTCTACACTGTGAGATGAATAATATTCTAAATATTGGACCTACAATTATTCTTTTAGAATTTGGAACAGCTTTTTCTTCATATATCGCCCTATAGATATTGAATTTATTCGTCACCCTCTGACATCGTCTTCCAATCGTATACCCCTTGAAAGACTTATATGCTCCTTCATCCACTGGGTAGGCCTATAAATTTTTGGCCAAAGCATATGAAAGTTTCCTTTTGTATTTCCTTTCCGTTCCCTAAAATAAAAATATGACTTCGTAGCATGCAATAGTGGAGGGGTCCTCGGCTCAATCTTTCCCCAGTTTGCTGAGTTGACAATGTGTCTGGTATAATGTGTTGCTAATGCGGACCATCGTAATGTACAATCATCATAAATAATAACGGGCTTTTGCCATTTGTTCTTCTCCCTAGAATGGGAAATATTTAGCTCGAGGTGTCCGAGGAACTATCGAACTTAAAGGTTAAAGAACAAAGTCAAGTCTCCTTGGAGCAGCTGGCAATCGATAAGCATAAAATTTTATACTTCCATCCCGATTTTTGCTTGTAGCGTCTCTCTTCGCTTGTCCCCATCCCAGGCCCCCATACTCTGAGATCCCAGAACCCCCACAATTTTCACAATTGGCGACAATGTTTCCCCTTTTTTTCGCCCGCCCGCTTACAACGAAAGCATAAAAATTTACAGGCCCTCTGCTGCGAAGTGGAAATTTTCTGCATACGCGCTTGACTAAAAATATATTGCACTTGACAAAATCAAATAGAACAAATTGAATATGAACGGGGGGCGGAGTGGGCATGGGCAGCACTCGGGGAGTGCTCAGAAGAGAGTGCCCCAAGAAAGTGCAGTATAAAAATGGCAGACAAATTGCACATAAGGCGTCAAAGCGATAAAGCTGCCCCCAAACTTATCACGCCATCTGAAGAAATTTTTGGCAAACGCAAGCGAAAATGTTGCATCACTGGCAAAGGACATCCTACAGGGGGATGTGAGATGGGGGGTGTCGGTATGCAGTCCCAGGACACGGACTCGAGGATGACGACAACTTTCAAGTGTACCATGCAACGTCGTAAGCGCTGCGTTTACAGTTAGATTTATTACCTGCTAGATGTTGCACATATCGTGCCAGGCAGCCCCAGGGAATGGTGTGGTTGTAAACCCCTTTTTTGCCCCATCCGCGTCCCGCGCCACCTCTTTCCGCCTCTGGCCCATAGCATTGTGGGCGTAGCTAGTTATCTCATCGTTGCGAGCTTTGCATATGTATGACTGTCGCGCGATTGTTTTTGTCGCTCGGCCGCTGACACTTTAAGGCGGAACAAGGCAGCAACAACCCGAGTTCCATGTCCGAGTGGGTGGGTGACGGCTCCCGGGCCCGGGCCCGGTCCCTCCTTCCCATTCCCATTAATTTTCAGGACTAGGAAATGAGCTTGGCGAAAGTGATTTCGAGAAAGCGATACCAAAAGTTGGCTCTTAACTTGTAAGCTTGAAGCCAGAAGTAAGGGGGGACAGCATGGTTGGTTGCCATTCATACCCGGCACATGGATAATAAATAAACATTTAAATTGTTAGTTTAAAACAATTATTTTTCTTGCATCTTACCTCAGTCCAATGATCCAACACTTGGCCAATTAAAATGCAATCTTCAAACTTCATCGACTTAGGACTCAGGACATTGGGGGCAGGGCAGGAGTCTGATTGGTAAGCACTTAGGTTTCTGCAGACCACATGACTGGTATTCCCATTTAGTACTTCCGATGCATTTGGCTCGCCACTTAAACTGTCATTAAAATGTTGCAATCAACCACAGAAGCTGCAGCCATGGCCGGACTGCAGGACAGGCTCTGTTCGTTGGCTGTCCGTTGCCATATTTAATTTGGGCGACCGACGGACAAACAATACGGCACAAATTACAAGGAAATGCAATAAAAAGAAATTGTGACGGGTCCGAGTCCGGATTCCGGAGTCCGGAGTCCGGAGTCCGAAGCCTGGTGTTCGTACTGGCAGCAAGTGGACAAGGAATTTGGACATGAATGGCGAGTCTCGGGCCACGAACAGATGATTACTTCAACATTCAGTGTCTGGCAATAATTTGCCTATAATTGCACTGGCCACCCGTCACTTCACTTCCATATGCGCCGAGTGAGAAATGATAAAGTTAACGAAATGCAACAGACAGCAACAGTAACCGAATTGGAATCGCGTGTGGCAGTCGTTTTTATAGCAGAGTGCCTCTGGCTCTGCCACTGCCTCTGTCTCCTCCTTCTCGGTCATAAGAGGGAGCAAAAATTGTGAAAAACTTCACAATAAATTTAACACATGGAGGGTCCAAAATGGGTCTTAAGTGCAAAGCGAGAGTACCAGCCTCGATTTTCCTTTCATCAACCATTGCCTCTTCCTTGAGTTCAACAGGCACGGAAATCGAGGCGTGAAAGCTGCTTCCAAATGGAAGTTGAAGTCCCATAAGGGATTGTTTTCACAATTGTTACTGACTTTTAAACAGAAAAAAAAAGAACAGTACCTGTTCAATATTTTCATTTATAATTTAAGCTAGATTATAGCAAAAATATGAAACTCCCTCTACTCAGATGATACTCCACCAGTAACTTTTTTGAAATATTGTTTACATTTATCCAAAAACCAATCAGATGATTGTCTGTCTTGGAGGAAAATCATCAACTTTGAAGTGGCAATGCAGACGATAAAAGGTGAAAGAGCATTATAAACATGAGCAATTTATTTCTATTAGGTCAATTGCACGCCAGGGGACTGACAGGAGTATTATGCAGAAATTCCTTCAAGTTTTAAGTAGTTGCCCTCTTTTGAAAGAGACGTGTTTGAACTAAAGAGTTTTTCCTGGGCAAACAGGACTTTCTTTGCTTTCCTTCTGATTTTCTCTCCCTCTGTTTACGCCTAAGCGCTTTAAAGACACCGTCGGGACTTTCCCAGCCCCCGACCCCCCAACACCAGTTCACACACTCAGACACACGCATAAACACATGCTCAAACGTCTATAAAAATCAGCTATGCTCCCACGCCCAGAAACACACTCACCCACACACACAAAAAGACTGAGGGGACAAACATGGACGTCGATTCTGGTGTTGGTTTTGCCGGCTTTTACAAAGGCACTGAGAAAAATTGAGTACCAAGGTAAGACAAGGAGTCTTAAGGTATAATATTTTAGTTAAAGTAAGGAAGGAATTAAAAGGCCCTATTACTATTTTCCGTACTATAATTTAAGCATTTAATTTAATAGGGGTTTGCGTATTTTCTGCCAATTATTCTAAAATCTTTGATAGATTTACTGGATTAGTTTTCTTCCATTTTTCAAAATTCTGACCATCATTTTCCATTTCCAATTTTCCTTACAACCTACAGCTCTGATATGAAGCCTGAGCAATAAAAAAAGACCAACTTCTATACCTTTTTTTATAATTTTTAGGAAAAATAGCTTTGGGCGTATAGTTCGGTTAAAACAATTAATTGATCATTTCCAATTAATTTTTTTCTTTCTGTGGAAAAATGTTTGCGGACGCCAGCAAAACAAGCAAGGCAATAACAGGCCAGGAATGGCAGCGCAAAGGAGTTTTGTGGAAAAGCTGCTTATAGAAAAATAAAAAACTGAACCGGATCGAAAGACACACACCGACAGAATCACACCCACACCGACAAACACACCCACACCCACACCCTCACCCATACTGATGTATTGCACACATAACCATCAGCCAAATAAATTTTCAACCCGGTGCAAAGCAATTTGCGCATTTCCGTAATAAAAACAAAGGGGTTCTCGTTAAAAACAAAACGAAAAGTCCCTAGGTGGACCGAAGGCAACAACACCGAAAATAAAGGACCAACCGTTTTGTGCCATATTTCATAGTTATTCCAAAGTTCGTTCAATGCAATGAATTTCGACTGCGTCGATTACGGTTTATGGGGTCAAACCTATTTTTTTACCCCCCATATCATATATATATATATAGTTTTTTTCCCCCTTTTACAGCATCGAGGGAAATCAGACAGTCTGCGTATGCAAATTATTATAAAATAAGAATCATTTTTGCATTCTGGCAAAAAAAGAATGAAATTGAAAAATGGGAGATTATTAAGCCAAAGTTTTTAAAAAAAAGAGGGTCTCTAGCTATTTGAATTATATCTATAGGTATATCTAGTGTGAGAATAACTTGGCCTGGGTTATACAAATTTGTCAAGTCAACCAAGATTGTCCCACAAATAATTGTTTGTTATCGGCGAGTACGTAATGGAGGGCTAAATAAAAGGACGAACCGTTTTATTCCGTTCACTGGCGAACCCAAAAGGCAAACAAATGTCCAATGAAACAGATTGCCGAGAAAACAAGCAGCCAAAAAAAAATGGAACGAAAAAAATTGGTAAAGGCGACTCGGCAAAAAAATACAAACTGCAGGATAAATGGATGGCAAAAACAATACACAACTCGCCACCCACAGCCCCACACTTCATACACTCGACTGTACACAGGAGCTCGTCTGCCTTTTTGGAATGCATGGCGCAAGGGTTTAACGCACTTAAGCAATAAAAATCGAAACAATTTTCGGAGCTGCCAAGTGAAATTGAAACAAAATACTGGCAAAGGGCCGTCAACGTAGGAAATACTTTCGCTTTCCGTTCGAGAGGGACAAATATCGTATATGTATGGATGTGTTGCTATAGATGTGCCGTATATAGGGAGTGCGAATGCTATAAGTAAGTGGAGCAAGCAGAGTTGTGTGTCCTTTTTTAAATGCAATACTTTCGGCTTTTGCCAATTGACAAACAGTATGGGTATTGGTGTCGTGAGCCTTCTGGATTCCCCGCCAAGGATGCGCCCCTGCCTTCCTATGGGTCGTTTTATCTCTTTCGCCTTGTCGCCTGCTACAAATGGCTGGCGATAAACGCATCCTGTGTCTATTGTTTTTGCTCGTTGGTGTGTGGCAACGCATAATTGAAAAAGGACATTCAGCTGATGACATTCGAGTTGAATGTAGCCAAGTGAAGGGCACATCATAAAGTGCCATGTGCCAGTTGATTAAGTCAGCCAACTCAGCCAAGTAAAAGCCAAGCACCCACAAAAACATCATAAATTTTTTCAATCAATCTTACTGAGCTCGTACCATATCATTTTTTATTTCCAGGACCCGATCACGGAAGCATCTATCGATCGGACGGCAAAATTCCCCAACTCATAAAGCACGATGCCAAGTCCTTGACAGACGACCTCGATCGAATTCAGGATCTGAAGAGTGGGGCCCTGCGAATTGGATCCTTTTTGGTGGAAATCCTCGTTTCTTTGTTGGCTTTTGGAGTGGTCTTCTCATGGACGTGGCTGGATTAGAATTTTCCCTGCAAATATTGTACAAAAATTAGGAAAATCCGCGAGGCGAAATTTGAAATTAGTTTAAGATACATTACTTTGTAAGCAATAATCTTACAGGACTATTTGGTCAGGGTGGATCGTTTATTTTTGTGCGGAGTGCAACGTTGCTTACTGTAAAAAGTTGTTGATATTAAGGTAATTTAGTAATTAAGTGGCAAGGTCAAAGTTAAAATTGTGGGTTCGTCAAAAACGCAATGGAAATACAAAGTATTAGAATGTAACTCTGAGAACTTAAAAGTCACTGGGGCATCCGAGGTTATAGCCTTTTCCTTTAAACCCCGTTCTAGCTTAGTTTCCAAGCACTGCAAGCTGTATATTAACTACTACATGAAGAGAATGTCATTTTGCTTTAATCGAAATAAAAAAAGCCGTCTTACGTGTAATAATCTTTACATTATTCCTTATATTTTTGGTCCTTTTGTCTTAAGGTAAGTTATATTCTAAAGCACTGATTAAATCAAATGGCTTCTATTAAGAAAAATCACTTTTAAATTAGAATTCAACGGTCTTGTTAGCCAGGCTAATGTTCCTTTGTTGTTTTATTTTGAATCTACCCGAGGCGAATACTTACTGAACCGCAAAATGTTCTACACCCAATCAACTCAATTTCCAGCCACCCGCTGCCATTGTTTACTTCGCGGTATTCCCTGCGAATTTGAGCGCCATCGACCCACATAGCAGAATTTTTCATTTTCATTAAAGGACTGAGAGCAAAAAATGCTCGCGACTTTATAATTTAATTAAAAAAAGAGCAGGGTAGGCCAAAAGTAGAATGGAGTACTGAAACTGAAACTGCAAGCGAAAAAAACCTAAAAAAAATAATTATTAAAATAAATTAAATGTCTGCTGTTGCCCTCATAAACTTCACCGAGTGGGCAATTAAAGGCACCATTGTGTGGACAGGGCGGGTGGTGGGGCGGCGTTAGTTTTTTCCCCGGAAGTTAAAAAGTTAAGTGGCAGTCAAGAATTTTTGTACGCCCACAACAATGGATCATATTTTATTAAACATTTACTTCCAATAAAAGGTAATATTTAAAGGTTGTAGATGGTATTTTCTACTGGTGGCCTATTCTGGAATATTATTTTGATTAAATTCTATTCTAGAAAACAAATTCATTTTTTACTATTGGCTATTTTTATTTAGAAAATGTCACACTTCTAACTATTGAATGAAAAATATTTGTTTAGGTTTCAGAGAACTTTAGCCATCATCGACAATAACTCCTTTCTTTAATTTCACCACCTCCATATCCTTTGGTATCTCCTGAACCAAAGTCCAGAAAATGCAGTTTCCCTAAAACCAAAATTAAAAGATAGAATGCTCTATGGATTTCAATCAAAAACAAAATTCCTCCAAAAAACATTTTTGTTTACAGAGAGGATCAAAAATGTAAGAGAAGAAACAATAATCAATTACACAGCCCACAAACTTTATTACGATATGCGATTAAGCCTTACAAATTGATGGAAATGCTCTTACAAACCCTTTACATTCTTAATGTCATTTATATTATTATTTCATCATTATAATTGGTTTCATTAATAAGCGGTGTAATAAAATATGAACAATAAAATAGTTTTTTTTATTGTAAATCGATTAAATGGCAGGAAACCGCAATGCATTTTTCAACAATATAATTTACATTATTATAAATGCGGCAAGGATGAAATATTGTCATCTCCTATTTCTGCTGGGGGTTGGGTGGTTCCTTCAATAAAGGACCCAATTTATCGGGAGTGGAGCTTAAACTTCTTTTGTATGCTGTATCTTCTGTAAATGCAAAGCATACTTTGTTGGTATATAACATTTTTGCTATGGTTTATTTAGCACAATTATTTTAGTTTCCAAAATTCTTAGTCTTTATTGAAACAAAACAAAAAAAAATTTGAAAGATTATGTTACCATTTTTTTAAATAACATTTTTAAATGTTCATGAAGTTTCTTTTAGCAGAGAACGCAACCTCAACTTCCTTGTTCTAGTGGGTCCAAGAACCACAGGGGCTTTTTCGATATAGAAATATGAGTTCTAAAGAGCGTTTTTTCCATATAATTTAATTTCAAACGATTTAAACTACTTTCAATTATTTTAAATTGTTTTTAATTTTCACATTACTAACCAAAAATAGTTATAACCGCATAAATAACTATAACTCTCTGGTAACTGACATGGCTCCATCTATGAGTGAATATGGATACGTCCTCTATCGGATAGTAGCCAAACCTTTTTAGACCAAACAAATTGCACTCCGAAACAATTTCTTCCCTGGTTTAAATACATTTTTAAAAAATTAGAAAAATTACCATTTTTTATGTTATTTTTATGGCGTATCCTTTTTTATTTTTATCTTTTATACAGTTTGAATTTAAAAATAAAAAATTACTAAACAATAAAAGTAATCACAGGTCATGTAAGTTATCATTTAAAATCAATTTGTTTTAAAGAAAAAATAATTAATTCTATTCGATTTGTTCTGAGTTTTTAAGTAAAACTTATATTCTTACAAGTACTTGTATTTCTTTAGGATATAGGAACCAAGAAGAAAAATCCACCCGATCTGCTAGCATGGGTACGAATTCCTTTGAAATTGTAAATATTTTTTTTCGGCTTTAGGTGCAATGGAAGGTAGTGTTCAAGTTGCAACAAGCGATCCCATGACGAACACGATCCTCTTGCCTGTCAAGGGAGATCGATTCATGGGCAATTGTTGAAAACAGAGCGGAAAGTCTCGACTAATATAAATAACGTATCGAATGAACAGTGCCCGCCTGATAGTCCGTCAGCATAAAATTCAATTAAATCTACCAGTTTGGCGGTCGATTGAAAGCCAAACCGAAATTTATAGCTGCCGCAAAGCTGCCGCTGCCGTTGCCTCTTCAGCTGCCCCCAAACGCCTCTTGTCGCAAGTGCACCTAAGGCAACTGCTCGGCTATCCCCGAACCCGACACCATGGGCATTAAATCAACACACACGATACACTCACCCACCCACCTTGGGTGGTGCAAGCGCACACAGGTAAACTGCAGGGGTTTTTGGCCAGCCATGTGAGTCGAGGAAAAGCCATTGCGGTTCAGCTTGATGCACTACTCCGACCTCCACCCAAAACCAAACCAACCAGCCCACCCCACTCCATCCCACGCACTCGACTCGGTGGCATCGTCAAGTATGCGAGAGTTTCTCCCATAAATCCAAACATTTACAATATTTTGCTAATTAGCAAAATATGTGTGAATAATGCATTTGACAGAGGGGAAGAGCCTGGGCCGGGGGCAGTATGGTAGGTCGGGTGGTGCATCCTGTAGGTGTCATATTAAATTTATGACCAGAACTGGCCACATAATCAACAGACACTCACCCAGACATGGGCTGTGACAAGTGGCAGGAGTGGAAGGAGGGACAGTCGCAACATTTTGGTCATTTTGATGATTAGTTGTGGCCAAGCAAAAGTTTCATCTGCCAGGAATAATGATTAGCATTAATCAATAAACGAGGAAAGGGGGAAGTAGGCTGACATATTTAGATATATTGGACTCTGTGTTGTGACAAGTTTGGCATATGATTTTATTCGAGAGCACTGGGCTTGTCTACTTAATTATCAAGCAATAGTTATACATACGGATTGTATTTCACATCTGTCCAGAAATTCACAAAGTCACCTTCCACTCCATAAATCTTTAAAACAACACTTTCACAACTCGACAGTTCGAGGTGACAAATCTGACTGATCCATTGAATAGGTTTTCCATTCTGGTCTGAGAATAAATCGAATCACAATCGAATGCAATCGTTTGAAAGAGAGATTTATGGAGAATTGAAGAGATTTGAAAGAAGTTATAGTTTATAGAAGAGAGCTAATAGTGGGGGATATTGGGTATTGCATAAAAAATAAGTAATACTCTTTCCATCTAACATAATTTACACTAAAATAAAGTGACTATCAGATAAATCTATACTTACAAAATTTTAATTACAACTAAACAAATATCGACTTATTTATTTAATAAATCTATCTACCCTGTATTGTTAGAGTATTCAATAATTGGTCTTCTCCAACCAACTCCTGCTTACATATTCTGATGAGCTGGCCATTTGATATAAACAAATTTTTATATGGAATTCTCAGATCACTCCCTCACCCTGATAAAGTTTTGCTTTCTCTCCGTTTGCCACCAAAAATAACAAGAATGAAATGATATTGTCCCTTCCTTCCTCCTGCTTCCTCGGAAAGTAATGTCTTTATCACCAATAATATTGAAATTTTCTTAGACTTTGGAATAATTATATTCTTTTATGGGGCCCTAATTGGCAATTTCCTAAGCTGGCTGGAAGCCTTGAGGTCGCATCCATAACTCAGCAAGAAGTTTTGTCTATTAAACGGCGCCGTAAAAGCGAAAATGTAGTCGTAATTTATGACAGTTAAGCTGCTAACAAACTATCCTGCAGATAATACTCCGCCTGCACCTCCAGCGCCTCCAGTTCCTCCAGGAGCTTTGCATGTTCAGCCACAATCAGTGGTGGGGTGGGCAGGGGTTCAAAGGTGACTTCGTGGGGTCATGATGGAGAAAGAACTGCAGCTGCCGTCGTCGTCCTCGTCGAACCCAACACAAAACGCGGCAGCGAGTGAAAAGCAATTATCAGGTGTCAAAATTTATATTAGAGGGCCTCAGCCAAAAAAGGGAATCCAACAAGACGAAAGCAACGCAAAATAAGAAAAACATGAAACTTGAAAATAACTTGGGGATCCTGCTGGTATTTATACACAGAACAAAAATATTAAGGATTATAAAGGATTAGGAAGGTAAGACGTCTACAGAATCGACAGTATATTTCTATAAAATAAAAAATTTTGATTTGAGGATATTTTCCTATCCCCCAATTGTTTTCTCTGCATTTCTAACCCTTCACTGTAGACATGATTTGTGGCTCCAGTGCATTGGCACGCAATGCAAACTTTCCACAGGGAAAGGGAATGAATCGGTAGATACTTTATAGGGCCCAGCAGTTGCCGGGACGCGGTACTTCCTTTTCAATATTATTCGCCCTCCGACAATCTTTTTTATTCCGCATAAAATCTGCTACTAGTGTGTTGGTGGTATTCCTGCCCCGCCATTATTTATTAGCCATGTGCGTGCGTGTGTTGTGTGAAAATGATAGGCCGACGATGAATACCTTGACGTTGGTGGGAAAGGTGGCTTGATTAGCTCCCGTAAGGCAGCTGATATAAGTGTATATGTATATGTATAAGGGCAATTAAAAGAGATGGGAAGGTGGCTAGTTGAACTAGGTGCCTGACACAATCTGGCACGATTATTGAAAACTCCCTCCTGCTGGTTCTGGTGTGCGTTTTGTGTTTGTCTGGAATTCGGTAAAGGCATTCCCTGTCTAGCCCATGGCACTTGTCTCTCCCGGCTCCTATCGGAACAAGATCTTTAAAGGAACATTGAAACTTAATTAAATGATACATCACTGGCTTTCATTCTCAATAAAATTTAAAGAAAATATTGTTATTTTTGCCAAATAAGCGATGATTGACAAATTCAATGCTTCCAATATTTGAGACAGGAGTAGCTCGTTTTAACTTCTTCAGGAAACTATTCAGCGATGAAGTAGATTTCTCATAAAACTTTATAGTATTTATTAGTGAAATTTTTAATAAACATAAATATTAAATATAGATTTGTAGATAAAAATATAATTTTTTCATACCAAATATAATGTTGCGCCAAAACCTTTTCTTCCGTTTTTAAAAGTTATCAGAAGTTATGATCACTTGCCAGGAAGGACAAGTGATGTCCTTTATAATCTTCTTGGAGTATTAAATGTATTTATTCGTTTTTAATTTACCCAATTACTCTACTATTCTTTTCGGATCAAACATGTATTGATGCAAACAGGCAGATCAAGTGGTTGAACCCTTTTCAATGACCCAAGGCCATGACCAATGACAATCAGTATGTCGGACACACGCACAAGCACCCGGCACCGACCCTTCCGGAGAGGCTCAACCCTTTGCCACGCCACGGAAATTCATTCATAAATACGTGCCAGTGATCCCACGCGCGCCTAAAAGTGGGCAGAGAAAATTTCCCAGCACCAAATGCCACCCAGGCCAGTGTTCAACTTTCGTTCAACCGAGCCGAAAACGATTCAACTGTGGTGAGTTTCCACAGCACACCCCCCATTGGGCAGCACTCTCCACCGCACACACACACACAGGCGCACGTGGAGCCAAGTTAGAAAAAAAGGAGCACAACGAACAGAAAAGCGCCCGCCAACAAAAAGCAAAATAAAATGTGGCCCGGCAACAACAAAAATCACAGTTGTCTGATTCGTTCGCGACGCAGCTGCCACCGCTGGCCCCCCACGCCCGCTAGTCCACACCGTGGCCCACCCACCCCCACACAAGCACTCGCCCCGCCGCCCCCCTCTCGAAAAGAACGCCAACGATTCGCCCCACAGAGCATCTTCGGTGGCGCTCGGCCCTCGTATGGCGTCGCCTCGCACGATTCTATCCATGTCGTTATCCTTCAGTCCTCCGACAGCTATCGTGCCGTACGGTTGTGCGCTCCTTTCTGCTCCTAAGAGTGTCCTGTGTCGCGCGCTGTTTTTGCCGCCAAGTGTTGCATTCGTCTTTGCCACTAACTAATTGCATGTTGTTGTTGCAGTTCTCGAGCCATGACTGTGATGTGTGTTGACCAAAAATAAAGTTCGTTTTAAGAATCTAAAAATAATCTGTACTGCTTGAAAATAAAAAATGGTTTCTTAAAATAAAAAACTAATGAAATAAACAAAACAGAGATCAACCAGAAAGATTCTTAGACTTGTTAGATTTCTACAACTTTCTAATTGTGGCATTCGATCTACTAGTTTCAAATAGGTTCTGTCGAACCCCTCACTTTTTTAATCTTTAAAAGTTGCAATATCGCCCTAGAAACCCATGCAACTTTTTTTGAGTAATTTTTTAACCTTTTGTTTTGATTTCCTAGCCACGTGAGGAGGCATTAATATGAGAACATTTTTGGCATTTCAACAACAAGTCTGACCCCCTCGCGTGCTAAGGCGGCAACATTCGCTGCCTCGGCTGCGTGTTTATTGTAATTATATTTAAAGTAAAAACAATAGCCGTGTTATTTATGAAGCAACAACCACCGAGCGATGAGCTCGATTTTTCGGCGGTCAATGTTCGTCACATGACTTCCTCTTTGATCCAGGCCGATGCGTGTATGTCGTCCTGGTAATGGCCAACCAATGTGTCTGGTCGAGTACTCGACACTGTTTATTGCCAAAATGAGGGGTGTGTGTGGTGTTTAGGAGGTCCAGGGCCCAGAACGGTGCACTCTATGGGTTTTAGGCCAGTCAACAATTGCATATTTTATGTTTCACGGCTGCCCGGCTGTAATTTAAAGTTCATTGATATCCATAAAGCGCAGAGAAAACAGACAGCGCCTGCCAGACGGTCATTCCCATGTAAATCCGATATTTGTCTGCCTTGCAATTGTTGTGACTATGTTGCGGAATGAATTTTTGCGGAATTGGGGGTGTTTGGACATTATAATATCCGCCCATTTTCAAAGGCCGCTTCCCAGGGGGTCCAGGGGCTGTTCGCCTTTCGCATGTTTTCAATTTATGTCGTTTCTCGATTATTTGCATTTTACATACAGTTTTTGATCAGTTTTTGTTATTATCTCATTGTTTGTGATTGCAGCAGGTACAAATCCGAATTTGTAGCAGACACACACATATCCAGGCCATAAAGTACATTTTGCCACTAAGTTGATTTCAAAGTCAGGCATTGTCCGCCGGGCTGGGTTCGCTTTCTGTCCGGAATATCAAAATGTATGCACCATAGATGCACTGGCATATGAATCGAATCTAAAGAGCCTTAGAGTTTCAGGCAAATCGGAAATGCTTTCGACCCCCTCGTCATTCTGACACAATGGCCGACATGTTCCTGCCAACATCACCTACCACTTGTGTTCCTGTTGTTAATAACAAGCGATAATAATCGACTTCCGGGCGGCAGAAGGGGTTAAGTGAAAGGAAGCCCACAAAAATAAGAAACACTAGCCACACTTTGCATAACTGAAGGGCCCGCCAAGTCGAGAACTTAAACTATGCTAATGTGATGCAGGGGCATAGCTTTTGCCCTGAAGCCCGATTAAAAAATAAAATTCTTGATTCGAGATAAAATGCTAAATTTTTCAAGTGTAAAATTACTTTCACCGCAAATATTACGGGGCGTGAAAATATATTCCTGATTTTTTTCATTTGATAATTTCAAGATTATCCACAGATTTGTTTTCGCCTTAGCTGTGAATATCTTTTCATTAAAGGACTCTTGTTTCATAAAATCGTAATCGTATCATAAATATTCCCATTTGAGTAATAAATAGAATATTGTATTTTTATTAACTAATAAGATTTATTCAGATATATGACTTATTTAGCTTATGTACATTATTTATGAATAATATATCACTGCCATCCTAAGCCTAGCTTATTAATTTAAAAAAAATAATATAATTGAAGACTTACATTTGTTTCTTGTGTTTCATAAATGCAAGGCATTCGTTATAAATTATCATAATTGTCACTCGAAACAATCTCCTCATAAGCTATGGGTAGAGATACGCAACAGCGGTAATTAAACAATGGCTTCTATAATAAATCCAATAAATAGAAAAATAAATCAAAAATCATTTCAAAATCAACAGTAGCTTATTTATTGATTCGTTTATACACGTGTCTTGGGAAATCGGCAATACATGGCGTTCAGCCACATCTATGCCATTTCCCGGCAAAAATTGTAGATCGATTCTTCATTACTCTGCGTCAAAATCTGGGAACAAATTTTTTTTTTACTTTTTTGTTAAATTTCCTGGTGGGTCCCCTTCAAAAATGATGAAGAGTGCTTGGGAGCCCATATGACCCACCCCGATGGTTATATCTTTGCTAATTTCCATCCGATCCTTCTCCATAAACCTGCGTCAAAATCTGGGAACAAATTTTTTTTTCACTTTTTTGTTAAATTTCCTGGTGGGTCCCCTTCAAAAATGATGAAGAGTGCTTGGGAGCCCATATGACCCACCCCGATGGTTATATCTTTGCTAATTTCCATCCGATCCTTGTGCGGAATACCTTAAACGATTTGTAGATCGATTCTCCATAAACCTGCGTCAAAATCTGGGAACAAATTTTTTTTTCACTTTTTTGTTAAATTTCCTGGTGGGTCCCCTTCAAAAATGATGAAGAGTGCTTGGGAGCCCATATGACCCACCGCGATGGCCATATCCTTGCCAATTTCCATCCGATCCTTGTGCGGAATACCTTAAACGATTTGTAGATCGATTCTCCATAAACCTGCGCCAAAATCTGGGAACAAATTTTTTTTTCACTATTTTGTTAAATTTCCTGGTGGGTCCCCTTCAAAAATGATGAAGAGTGCTTGGGAGCCCATATGACCCACCCCGATGGTTATATCTTTGCTAATTTCCATCCGATCCTTCTCCATAAACCTGCGTCAAAATCTGGGAACAAATTTTTTTTTCACTTTTTTGTTAAATTTCCTGGTGGGTCCCCTTCAAAAATGATGAAGAGTGCTTGGGAGCCCATATGACCCACCCCGATGGTTATATCTTTGCTAATTTCCATCCGATCCTTGTGCGGAATACCTTAAACGATTTGTAGATCGATTCTCCATAAACCTGCGTCAAAATCTGGGAACAAATTTTTTTTTCACTTTTTTGTTAAATTTCCTGGTGGGTCCCCTTCAAAAATGATGAAGAGTGCTTGGGAGCCCATATGACCCACCGCGATGGCCATATCCTTGCCAATTTCCATCCGATCCTTGTGCGGAATACCTTAAACGATTTGTAGATCGATTCTTCATAAATCTGCGTCAAAATCTGGGAACACATTTTTTTTTACTTTTTTGTTAAATTTCCTGGTGGGTCCCCTTCAAAAATGATGAAGAGTGCTTGGGAGCCCATATGACCCACCCCGATGGTTATATCTTTGCTAATTTCCATCCGATCCTTGTGCGGAATACCTTAAACGATTTGTAGATCGATTCTCCATAAACCTGCGTCAAAATCTGGGAACAAATTTTTTTTTCACTTTTTTGTTAAATTTCCTGGTGGGTCCCCTTCAAAAATGATGAAGAGTGCTTGGGAGCCCATATGACCCACCGCGATGGCCATATCCTTGCCAATTTCCATCCGATCCTTGTGCGGAATACCTTAAACGATTTGTAGATCGATTCTCCATAAATCTGCGTCAAAATCTGGGAACAAATTTTTTTTTCACTTTTTTGTAAAATTTCCTGGTGGGTCCCCTTCAAAAATGATGAAGAGTGCTTGGGAGCCCATATGACCCACAGCGATGGCCATATCCTTGCCAATTTCCATCCGATCCTTGTGCGGAATACCTTAAACGATTTGTAGATCGATTCTCCATAAACCTGCGTCAAAATCTGGGAACAAATTTTTTTTTCACTTTTTTGTTAAATTTCCTGGTGGGTCCCCTTCAAAAATGATGAAGAGTGCTTGGGAGCCCATATGACCTACCGCGATGGCCATATCCTTGCCATTTTCCATCCGATCCTTGTGCGGAATACCTTAAACCAGGGGTGCCCAAGCACTGCTTATGACAGAGCAAATTCCAATACCTATGCACAAAAGCACAAATACATATGAGCGATAGTTTTTTTTTTTTTTTCTATCGTATCACTGAAAAAAATTTTTGTAACATTTTCAACAGAAAAAAAAAAAAAAATTTTTTCGGATAATTGAGAATTAATTTTAGGATTATAATTATTTTCAATATGCTCAATTATTTTTCGAATTTTTTTTACTGCGCTTCCATATCGGCTTGTGACGCAGATACTTTAGCATAGCATTTAATAAAATGCCTTTCCAAATTAATTTTTTTGTTTCCGCTTATTATTATATTACATATAATACATTGCTGCTCGCAAAGAAAATTTTCGACAAAGAAAAAATGCATCGTTCCACAGTCAACCATTCTGTCCAAAACCACAACAAGAAGTGATTTTTTGCAGTGAAAAGTTTTCGGCAATCCAACAACAAAATGCCAGAAAAGTGTTGAAACTGTTTAAGTGTTATTAAACTACGAAAAATTGTTATTGTAATTTGCCTTGCCTATACTGGGAGCAGCACACGTATATGATTTTGCTCTACCCATATGACAGAGCAATCCAACAACAAAGGAGGAACGAGAGCAATGGGACTGGGCATCCCTGCCTTAAACGATTTGTAGATCGATTCTCCATAAATCTGCGTCAAAATCTGGGAACAAATTTTTTTTTCACTTTTTTGTTAAATTTCCTGGTGGGTCCCCTTCAAAAATGATGAAGAGTGCTTGGGAGCCCATATGACCCACCGCGATGGCCATATCCTTGCCAATTTCCATCCGATCCTTGTGCGGAATACCTTAAACGATTTGTAGATCGATTCTCCATAAATCTGCGTCAAAATCTGGGAAAATCTGGGATTTTTTTTTTACTATTTTGTTAAATTTTCTGGTGGGTTATTTTAATAACTGTTTATAACGGATTTTAATAACGGTTTAACAAACAAATTTTAAGGAAATAATATTTTTATTATTATATATATCTATATATATTTCTATATACATAATAATATCCACATTGGAAGATCCTATTCAAGTTATTTAGAGCTTTGAATATTTCATTTATTTTTTAAACCGCACAACAACAGACATAAATAACATGACTCCTTTGACCCTTAATGACCAATAACAGAATACGGAAAAGAAACCAGTACAATTAGTTATGTAAACAGGGACTTTTGATAGCGACCTGCTTTGTTATGGCTTCGTTGTGGGGTCCGGCTGTAGGTAAAAAGTCAAAGCCATCACCAGTCCTTGTCTCCAGCTCGTGACGTAGCCCGCATGCTCTAAATTATTAATAATATTGCTATGCCCATTTGCTAGACATTTTTACTGCCTACCACTGGTCGTGCCCCACTCCGCCGGTAGTCCGCTCCTCCCCGACTCCCAGACCCCTGTGAGCTATTTGCAACGCTGTCGCTTGTCTTTTGTAGTCTACTTTTCTGGGCATGTCATGTAAATTCGGATGCCCGTGTGCCCGAGCGTCTGACAAAGACAACACAACACATGCAGGTAACTTTGCTTTCAATTGCGCTAAATTATAAAAAAAAAATCAATAGGAACAAGCAGAAAGCAGAGGGAAAAATTTTAATGAAATGTCATTTTAAAATTGTTGCTGTCAGTTTGTGGGCGCCAGAAGTCAGAAGCCCGAAGCAAGGCCTCTTTTCCAAACGAACTATCGCTTGCATGTTCTGACTCATGGTCAGGTCAGTTGGAATGTTAATTTCAATATGAAGGAGCGTTCTTTCGCCGGTTGACTTTGAATTTTATTTTTTTCACTGACTGGAAGGTATAAAGCAATATACAGTAAGCTAATAGAGTCAGTACAGAACTTGTAAGATTGGTGAAGAATTCTGATCTTTCGACCTAAAATACTATTTTAAGTATTTTCAATAAAGTCTCTTTAGAACCAAAAATAATAGAAAAAAGATACTGCAGAGGATCTACCATCTCATTATGTTAATCTATTTATTCTTCAACTGCCGCTTTTATGGCTTGCTGAAGAAATATTTCCCGGTTGATTAAACTTGGATTACTTACGGCCTTTAGGTGATGTGTCACTTACTCGTGGGCTTAATAGAAACAGAGGAGAATTTAAGTTTGGCATGAAGCGCAAGTATTTAGAGTCCTCGTAACGATGCACGATTTGATGCTTTATTTACGAGTCCACACACGAAACATTTCATTTCCGTTCCATATAGCGTACACTGCGGCCCTTGCCACGTTTAAATGCCGTGAAGCAAGTGCAACCCGAAGCAAGAAATAAACTGAAATGAGCAGAGAGGCAGTGGAAGTGGGAAAGGGAGAAGGAAGCGCATGCAACACCTTTTTCAAAAAGATAGTTGCAGGCTCGTAGTTAATTTCTGGCAGCTGTTTGCCTGTACAATTTACACAGCCACAACACGCAAAATAAGCCCAGAGTCGAGGCAAATAACTGGGAAAAGAAATATGCTGAGTCTGCCTCCATGGGGCAGGAATATCCGGATAGGAAGTCCCCGGCACCCAACCAACCAAACACCCAACCAGTAACCAGAGCCCAGTTCCCAAAAGCCCGTAGCCCCGAGCCCGGAGCTCTGAGCTACAAGCCCTATGCCCACGGACAGAACCGGAGGTCTGCCTTTAAACTTGAAACTTTTTAATTTGACGTATTTTCGACCGGTATCACGATTATTGTTTGCCATTGTTCTGAAGTTCTGATTCTGTTTTCAAGTACTTTTTGTTGAACTTTGCCCTGGTGCCTGTTTACACGCATAAATAGCAGCGGCAATAGCCAGAAGTTGATGCCATTAGAGGCGCGCTAATGGCTGCCAATTACGAGGTGCGGTTATGCCCCTCCAGCCCTTTCTGGCCAGCCATCTCTTTATTTTCCAGCAGTTGCAGATTCTTGTTATTATTATTAGCATTGTCGGTGTTGAACAAGTGTACATGTGTATTGCAGGTCCAGCTTTGCTAATGCCACGAGTGATTAACGAAGTTCATCGCATATTTGTAAAGGACTCTGAATGCCCGAATCGAGCGAATAATCAATATATTTTAACCTTAAAAATGGAAACTCAAAATATTCTGCGTATTAGTCTGGCCAATGCCTTGAGTCTGTCTGTTAAAATTCTATTGATCGTTGTCCTTATGAGTGATCAATGCCATCTACAGAGAGTGGAAGTTCCAGCAGAAGTAATAGGTAAGTTCTCAAACTTAAAGCAGTCCACTCCAAAGCATGTATCATAATCATTACTTCATATAAACAATCAAAATCCAATTATTTACCAATAAAGCGTAAATATCCCTTTCCTTTGTTACAGTCGATCCCAAGTTTAGTTCTCCAATTGTAAATATGACAGCGCCCGTGGGACGTGATGCCTTCCTAACGTGCGTCGTCCAGGACCTGGGTCCGTACAAGGTAAGCTCCTGCGTATAAATCCGATAATAACCAAGCGTTAAATCAGAAAATCAGCTCGGATGCTGTTCGAGGAGGATTGTGCTCGGGACTATATGGATTCTCTACCATTTGGAGCTGAGGGCTCAATTACACACTCGAAAAGCAGCCACAAAACCAGAACCGAGACCAAAACCAAAACCGAAACCGTCCGCATTAATATTCATTAACATTTCACCATCAACCATCATCCCCATAGCACCGGGCCGGGTAATCTCAAAGACCAAATCTCGACACCCAAAAGCGGGAAACAAAAGTGGAATGGGAGTGGAACTGAAAGTGAAAATAAAAACATAAATAGGGATATGCCGAGCTTACCGAATGACAAAAGCGAAAATCACATAAAAAGTAATTGAAATATGAATGAGGACGTGTTAAGCGACTCCTGCCATGGTGGTGATGGTGCTGGTGGTGGAGTTCTATCTGCCCCTGTAGGTGGAGTGTCTGTGTTTTTATTTGTATTTGCATTTGCATTCCTTTTTCCCTCTTTGGGGGGAAAGCAGATGTATCCAGAGGCAGGGCCAGGCAGCCAGGTAGATCTCCATTGAAGTGCAAAGCTTTGTCCCAGCACTCCGACAGGGTTGGCATTCGGATCCAGGGGTATTGTGAGGATTTGGAAGTGGGTTTGCAGAGGTCGCCCCTCTGCCAGGTTGTTGGGCTGCCGTGCACAATTAAGCGATGTTCCGCTCAAAGATAATTGAGCAGGCACTTGGGTGTAATTACTTACTTTATGCTGACAGCCTGCTGGGACCCCAAAACAAACCAAATTTAATTTAACGGAGAATAATTCAGAGCCTTCGATTGAATTTGGTGGAAATTAGCCGAGCCTTAATTTATTTACGTGCTGCATATTCTAATAATTCACAAATAGCTTCGTGTTGACATGTCGCCTGAAATGAAGGGAACGGAAGGAAAGGGGTCCCCTGCCTCTCGTCCTTTGCACATGCGAGGCTTGGGCCAAAGGATTGACGTTCTGCCCTCACCCGGGCATTGTTTTCAGCTTTTTAGCTTACAAGCTGCGTGCTTTATCACATAATAATTTACCATGGTAATTGTACAATTACGAGCTCCTTCATAGGTGTGCTCCGTGGTGTGTGCGTGTGTTACAAAATTCCATGAATAGTTTTGGGAATACATTTTTTGTTCATAAATGAACAGCTTTGCATGGCAGTTATGTTTAATTTGGCCCACTGATGCACTGCAACTGGTTACTGGCATGCCAGATAAGGATATCATAGGAATGTGAACGGCCAGCTATTATATATTTTCAGTGCCTATTATAATGGTATTTTATTTGATTGTTGAGCACAAAAGGGAGTCCTTTCAATCAGGACATCCCCCTGAAGCCAATTTACATTCTGGTTTCAAGTTTCAAACCCTTTCAGTATAGGTTTTCCATCATTTTCGACAGCAGTTTGTAAAGCTATAGGCTTAATAGAGATTAATAGAGAATATCCAGAACACTTAATCTTATTATGAATTAAAATTATTAAAGTTTTAATGTTCATAATTTAATTTTAGGTGGCGTGGCTTCGAGTCGACACCCAAACCATACTTACCATACAAAATCATGTCATAACCAAGAATCAGAGGATCGGAATTGCCAATTCAGAGCACAAGACATGGACAATGCGCATCAAGGACATCAAGGAATCGGACAAAGGATGGTAAGCATATCGATTACCAATTCATAGCCAGTTAGTACTATAATCATCACAAATATTTCAGGTACATGTGCCAAATCAACACAGATCCAATGAAAAGCCAAATGGGTTACCTGGACGTTGTAGGTAAGTGGTTTTTCTAGGGCATTGAGGTTGAATTTCGTACAACTCTACATCAAATAAAACCAGAAAAAAGGAAAACCAAATGCTTCTCAAAGCTATTATTAAGGATATCGGTTGAGAGAGTCGCGGCTTAATTAATTCTGCCTGCCGAGATTTCAGAACCAGCCTCTGTGAATTTAGCTCCCCATGTCGACTCTTCATGGCGGAGGCTTAAACAAGTTTAACCGTCCACTGAACCGCACAAATTGTTGATTTTGAATTAAAACAGCAGCGCCATAGCTACGGCATAAGAAATTCCCGGCCTAGGAAGTGGTCAGCGGGCACATTTGGTTGTCCATTTACGGTCCGTTTCTGTCCCGGTCCCCCATCGCCACCGTGGCTTCGGTTTCCTGCACTCGTCCTGGTCCCCCTTCCCAATCCCACATGCCACTCAACTGCCTAAATACCTTTCGCTGGCAAATCTAAATCAACGCGCTATATATTTTAGCCACCATTGCAGTCGGCGCGGCATTCACCGGCAAACACGAAAAAGTATAATCAACTGGGTGTATTTGCACTGGATAATCAGCGACCAATGTACAGTGGACTTGGCTATGTTTATCTTTTCAGATTTAGTGCTTATAGAGCTCCCGATATCCTTATGACCCTTGGAGCTTAGCTCCATACCTTTCTATCTATTTTAATATTGGGAATTGGGAATCATTGTCCGTCTGTCTATTCCAGTATTCGACTAGGTCGTATTTGAAATAAGACTTAAAAGATTTGTTTTCGAAACTAGTTAGAGACAATTTTGAACCACTGTACTCCATACAGCAAACAGGAAATCGAGGGATGGCGGAAAAGCGGCCATGGGATACATTCGAGTCGAGAGCCGGTCGAGCAGTGGCAGGGGTGAACTTTTGGATAGTGGGCAGTAGTGGCACCGGAGGACGGTGGTCGCTCCTGATGATTTTCGTGACCGAGTGCAGTTAAATTGTTGACGACAAACCCGTAGAGGAAGCGGTACAGCTTTACCATTTTTCGGATTCGTATGCTGCCACTTCAGGTCGCCCAAAGTGGACGACCCTCATACATTGAAGTCTGTTCGGCGTTCTGACATTTAAATGTGGCATTTGAACGTTTCAGGACCCGGAGTTTTCCATTCGACGATTCAATTCCAAAACTGGCAAGACAATTGATATATGCCTGGGTGTGGCAGAATAATAGCTGTATAAAAAACGGAGTGTGCCAGATTTAATACGGATCCCACACCAATGGTTTCAATTACCGAGCTCCACCCTGATTTTCCGCAGTTCTGAATGTATGGATCCCTGGATCCCCACCTTGTGGACTGCAATTTTCCCGCTCCCTGGCTAGCTTTGGCCACTTAATGACCATCCAGTGGCCACTGGCCAGTGGCTAGTGACCAGTTGGCAGTGAATGGCACACAGGCTGACTCACGCGGAGCAACCGAACTTAACAAGCTGTTTGTCAACACCAGCACATTTTTTGGTAATTTACCAACCACATAATTGTGGGATATTATATGCATACAGGCCAGAGACCACCCCAGCATTATTACGATTTCATGGTTCACAGGTTTTCCGTTGTGGGTGTCCGCTGTCCGCTGCCGCTGTCCACTGCTCGTCGTCCGTTGTCCTGCCGTCCTCACCGCTGCGGTCGTGGTAATAATTTGTGTTTTTCGGGACATGTGAAAAGTTTGTCTTTTAAACAAAGGCACATGCGACGACGATTCCACAATTCGCACCGGGGTCGAAATTCAGACGGGAATATGTTTGGGTGTATGAATCATGGCCCGAAAAAGGACTCTGGACACATCCACCGTCCGGCCAAATTAGTTTAAAAAAAATTACAATTTTAAATGATTTAAAATGGCTGCAGCTTACATTCATCTCTCGTTCTCCCTTTCACCTTTCTCTTTCCATGAACAATGCAATATTTTTTTTTTAAATATTTGTTGTAAACATTATCTACCAACCACGAACGACGAACGTCTGGTGACCTCGATGGCAATCGGATGGCTTCCGTTCCTGCTGTTGCCCGGCCTGCTATTGCTGCTGTTGCTGTTGCTGGGCTGCAGTACCGCCGGATATCCTAGATTATCCTACAAGCACGGACATGGTCGTTCGCGAGGGCAGTAACGTGACGCTCAAATGCGCTGCTACCGGTTCACCAGAGCCGACAATTACATGGCGACGTGAAAGTGGAGTGCCCATCGAGCTGGCCAGCGGAGAGGAGGGTAAGTGGAACTCGCACTAGTTTGTGCACTAAAATAAGTCTAAATATAATTTAATTTGACAAATATTAGTAGTGGGATGAAGACTATATAATATAAACACAATATAAACGACAATATAAACTTACCAAATAATCACAAGACAAAAGAGTTAGAGAGTGGGAAGTATAGGATTCAATTATTCTGTTTGAAATTTCTCTCCGTGTAGCAGAAGTACTCCCAGCCAAAGCCATCACCATTCTTCTCCCCTTTCTGCTGATTTGTAAGTACCTTTGGTGCTGTTGTTGTCGACTCCGCTGCCTGTATGAGGCTATCCAACATTTTGGCGAACTTTTAAACAAAAAGGCAGCAGCAACCGAGTTGGCCGGCAGAAAATTCGCCCAGAGCCCGCCTCTGGGCCAAATCCAACCCAAGCCTGTTGATGTATAGGCCCTCGTGGGTGGTGGCAGCAATGAGGCCCGTTTGTGGCCAAAAGCACCAGCAGACTGCAGACTGCAGTGGGCCAACCCAGCAGCCATCCAGCCAGCATGCTGGAATGGTACTCCCTGCTGTTTGGTCCTTGATGATGATGATGGCGAACTGACAGAATTAGCAAATGGTTTGGGCCGATGGAAGGCGGAGGTAAAGGCGAAGGTAACAGGGACGCATAAGTGTCTGGTGGTGCAGAGTAGATTTGCTAATTGGCCTTGAAGGTGGTTCTCGCAGAGGGGCTCTGAGATTGAATTTTCAATGTTTCCATCCCAAACAGGTTAATTTTTAATAGGCAAACAGCATTTACAACAAATTTAATAACTAATCTAAATGATTTATATTAATAGAGCTTTTGGCTTTTAATTTTTATACTTTTTAGTAAGCCCACGAATGTAATATATCATATACCCCTTTTTAAAGCCATAAATTAAATATTTAATGCCACCCTGACCATCAAAACCATTTTGAAACTCTGATTTTAATGAAGAAAATGCAAAAAAAAAATCGGCGGTCACATGAACCGCCAAAATGCAGAACAAAAACTGAGCTGCAATCAAAGGTACTCTAGAAAAGGGTTCCCGCAAAATTAAAGAGAAAAAAAGAACAGAAGCAGAAGCAGAAAAACCCATACAGCCAAATGAGAGGATTTTCAAAAAAATGTGCAAAAAACTTGGCCAAATGACCTTTTCGTAAGGGCTTAAATGCCTACCACCCCGAACACCCCACACATGTCTGCTTCCTGTCCCCCAACCACTCGGTCCTTTCATTTTACCATTTTCATAGGTGCATGGAGTGGTTATGTGAAAATTCTATAGAAAATAAGGGGTATTACAAAATTGGTGTCTGCACTTGGCTGAAAAATGAAGTAGCATAATAAGTATATTTTATGAACTTCAAAAAATGCGACTTGAATATTTCAAGACAAGGAATGTTTAAACCATTTTGCATTTTAAAAACTGCACATTTTTTAAAAAGGATTTGATTTTATTCTACATTTGATTGTTTCTTGTGTATTTGGGTTTCAACATAAAAAGTCAAATTTTATATTACGACGCAGTGGAACAAAATTACACGCTTTTGGTGGCTATTACGTTTAATAGCACACTGTAAGCCAATCCGAAAGGCACAAAAACTGGCGAAAAAGTGAGGCTAATGAGCGACTCGACTGGTCCAAAGTAGTGACCGCGTCCAAATACCGAATCAATAAACGAAAAATCGGCTTATTATTGTGTCCAGCAACTTAACCTAACAGTATCAAGTGCAAACTAGCCAGCATTTCCGTTTCCGGTCCACCCGAAACACAATCACACCCTCGTCGTCTGTGTGCCTGCCGGCTTAGCCCGGGCACTGTGCAATTTTTATAATATAAAGCACAGTTCGGCTATCAGGACAGGATGTTCTGCCACGAACCCACCAAAATGGCCAGCAACTCCATAAAAGTCAACATAGTATACATATTAGAATAGTTTTTCTATGCATACAAGTTTTGTTGAATGCGGGCACTGAAGGTAGCGCCATTGCGGATAGAAAACTGCGGTAATAACTGTGTGGTAATACAGATACTTGGTTGTTATGTGTATCTGTAGAGCCAATAGCTACAAAGTGGCCCTAAGAAATTAATTTTTACAAGGAAACATGGGCCATAATACATACAAATAGTATACAAAAATGTATAGTTTATAGATTTAATTTAAATTGCATTATCACTAGAGTCTTGAGAAGTATTCTTTATAATTCTTTACAGTCCCCAGTATTGAGGGAACAGACCTGGTAATACCAAATGTCAAACGTCAACATATGGGCGCTTACCTCTGCATAGCCTCCAATGGAGTTCCACCCTCGGTGAGCAAACGGATAACCCTCGTAGTGCACTGTAAGTTATTAAACAGATGCTGCCAGAAAATGCACTTTACATAACTAATAAATACCTGCCAGTTCCACCGATGATCACTGTCCAAAATCAGTTAATAGGAGCTGTCGAGGGAAAAGGCGTTACTCTGGAATGCGAATCAGAGGCCTATCCCAAGTCCATCAACTACTGGACCCGGGAACGAGGAGAGATAGTGCCGCCAGGTGAGATATTCAGATTGAATCCAGAGAGCAAACATTTAAAATGTCATAAACCGTGACCAGCACATTAGTCGGGATACCGAATCCTGCGAGATAAAGTTCACAGCCATGTCAAGGGGTCCTTGTCGCCGCCGACTAACGAACTGATGACCGCTAAGTGCGGAACTGCACGCGACAGACCCAGACACACCAAAAAAGTTGTTAATTAGCTGATTTAGAGACTCGCCAGAGACGGAGCAAACTGCTGTGGTTTACCCCGAAAACATCCTCCTCTTCCCAGTCCTTCCAGAGGGCAAAGGAGGGCGACATTCTCGAGGGGAGGGCTTAGCTCGGCAAGGAGCGACTGGGATAACTGTTTTCGTATCCGTTGTCATAAATGGAAATAAAATTAATTTACAATTTTGTGCCTGGCAGATTTTAATTGACAACAGAAAAACCGAACCGAGAGCATACCCAGATCCGACCCGAAATCCCCTCAGCCCCCAGCTATCCAGGCTATGGTGTGACATGCGTTCGTGCATAAATTTTATGCCTGTCAGCAACATTGTTGAAACTTTAGCCCGCCAGTCCGCCCGTCTGCTCGTCCGCCAGTACGTACTCGGCGGCGATGTGCGCGTGACATGCATTTAATTATTAAATAACGCAAAATTTCAATTAAACATTAATTAGTTTATTATTTTAATGAAGTATTAACTCGGAAATCAAACCTATCGCCATACAGGTGGGAAATACACGGCCAATGTTACGGAAATTGGGGGCTATCGCAATGCAATGCGACTCCACATCAATCCCCTGTCTCAGTCGGAATTCGGGGCCTATCGATGTGTGGCGAAGAACTCCCTCGGTGATACCGATGGCACCATCAAGCTATATAGTAAGTATCCTCCTCAAGGTCCTAACAAAGTTCAGTTATGGAATTGCAAACGATTTAATTAGGAATACCGCCAAACGCTGTGAATTATGTGGAAAACTTCGAGGTGCGACACAAAGGTGAGTCTGAGAAGATTAATTTCTTTGTTCAATACCCTCAAACCGAACAGGATAAGATTTTCAAGCTACCCCAGAGCGAGCAGAGTAGATAAAGTGCGGGAAAAGAAAAATTTAATAGCCACTTGGCATACATTTAAGATGCTCAGAAAATATTCAGTATTTCCCGACTTGGCTTGGCAGGAATCATGGGAAATATAAAGCTGGAGGAAAAAAGCAGGGGCAAGCACGAGAAAAAGCACATAAATAATTCATACGCCATGCAAATCCGTTCCAAATCGTCAACGCCACGGATCAGGTGGATGTTGGCAGGTCGGCGGTCGAGAGTTTGGTGGAAAAAGGTTGATTGCTGCCTCCAGACAAGCAGACCTGTAGACCTCCAGACCTCCAGATTCCCCGACTGCTGAGTCCAAAGTAAGAAAGATGGTAGTGGAAATTGAAACTCAACAAACTGCGACAAGTTTATTATGAATATGCATTCAAATGAATGAGAATCTTTTTTTAGGAGTTACTTATAAATACTAAGCTTCTGTGCCGCATTTTCCCACCAACTTGAGCGAAATTCAATGATTCCATTTCTCCGTCACAGGCAAAAAGCGGACGAAAAGCTCCGAGTCGTATCATCCGGCCAGGGCCCAGGAGCACAGTGGCGAGGACATGGAGAACCCCGGTAAGAGAAAAGGTAAGAAGCGGATGGTAAATGGCACGACGGCAGAGGTTGCGGCGAGTGCGGCTTGCCGATTAGGGTTATGGGCCATATTTCAAGCATTTTCCTTGCGGTTTGGGTCCAGTTTAACAGGCCACTTGAGACAGGACGAATGCCATAAAAAGGATACCCTGCCCGAACAGTTGGCCCAGCCCGTCACTGTTTAACAGATTTTCACACTAATTTGCGTAGCAACAAAAAAAAGAACTCAACAAAAAGGACGGCACGGGGGTCCTGTTCGGCTGTTCTGGTGGCCAGGTGGCACAGGTAAGGACTCCAGCTTCTCGGAGGTCTTAGGGCATAATTGTATATCAATAAACACGCTCGGGCTGGCTTTATGGCAATTTAATGATTTGTAAATACTTGGCCACAATCAAATAAAATCGTTTCATGGCCAACAGTTGAAGTATTCGTATTGCTCCCTTATTTTATTTGATGGCGTGGAAAAAAAGCCAAGGGATGGGCCGTAACTTTGGTACAATTCATTTCAATTATTAGAAATATAAAAGAAAAGTTTTATATGAGCTTCCTTTATTTACTTACACATTTATGTAATCATCCAATTAAGGTTAAAAATTAAAGTATTTAGTGGGGTCTTTGGCATCAACCTATAGGTTATAGGTCTATGCTGTCAGCCGGACTTATCACACTTGTCTCTGCCTGTCAATCGCCTGCAAAACCAAAACCTCGGCTTGGACCTGATAATCACTTAGCCAATTTCCGCTGCGTTGGCCCAGGTATCCCATTAACAACGAATTTCTTTCCGCAGCCGATTTGAGCCTCAGTGCGGAGGGCATCGACGGCATTTACGGATCCTCGGCCGCTCCGACCAGGCTGCAGCCACATCAGCATTTGGTCTTCAAGGGACTGCTTTTGGCAGTGGCCGTGTCCGTGGCGGTGGCGGGAATGATGCGGAACACCCGGATGACACAGCTGCCACAAACACTGACGCATGTTTGACACAGACGCCATGTAGACACGAAGGACATGGAGTTGTCCCTGGATCTCGGCTGGGCTGAGTTGTAGTCCGTGGAAGTGGCAGCGCGACGACGATTGAGTTTGTCAATGCCAAACGTTAGTGGGTGCTGATTTATGGCTCGTTGTGGCTGCTTTTAGTTAAAGTCTGCCAACGCGGCATTACATATATCATCGCCTTCTCGACGGAGTGCGGTCCGCATCTGTAGTTAGTAAGTAAACAGGCTTCCTTTTCCCCAATCCCACTTTCCTACTCCCAAGAATCAATCGAGTTTAGGTTCGAGTTTATGCCAGCATATATTTTGTAAAAATCACAGGGTGCAAGTCGATTGCATAAAATGTATATAGAAGCTCTGCACGATTTTTGAGGCTCTCCTGCCGGTTAAGAAGGAGATACTACCCCGTTGTGTATTATATTGTATAAACCTGATGTGAGAGACTGGATCTGTGCAAATTAAAGTTTAATTGCCGATTAATTGAGAGCTAGAGTGTATAGTTTTCGTCAGGGCTAACGTTTAGCTATTAAGGAAAGAGGAAAGGTCAAGAGCAATTAACCTTTTGGGGGCAGATGTTGTGGGCAGCAGATAAATATCACACATATTCCACAGATTATGGCTACAATCGGAAATATTTATAGACAAAAAAAGTAAATCTTCGCCAAATGCTCAGCAATGTGCTTTGTCAAAAAATATATTATATATTTAAGGCTGTATACGAATGATCCGAATTAAAATCAGCCATAATAATGCTCAATCGGTTTTCTTAATCCCGCTTCATTGCTCCCGAAGTTATTGGAACTACCTTTAGGCGTTCAACCATATATGGATCGTATATAAAAAAAAATGTTATAAAAACAACGCATACATATCATTTACATAATTAATAAAATTAAAAATAAAATGGAAGAAAAAATTGGGTACTTGGTTGCGGATTAAAATAAAAACTAAATTATATTGATTCAGAGGCCAAAACAAATTTGGAATAATTAATTGGAGGTTCTAGCAGAGAGATTAAACAATATTTTTAGCCTCTTACATTTCCTGTGCATTTCCTTAAATAACTGTTAATGTTGTTATGGACTAAACATCAGATCCGACTTCCAAACCAAGAAAAATTAAAATTAAAGAAATGTAAACTATTTAGTTGCGTTTTTCCTTCTTTTGCTAAAATGGGCTAGATCACAAGATCTTGCCATCCAATGAAGCAAAAATGCTCCAATATAATTGAAGTTGTTAAATTATAAAAATGTATAGGTAAAGTTATACCTATTGCTATTATTATGAGCATAAATATACCATAAATACACCTATAAAGTATATATAAATATGTAATATATAAATGTAAACGCAACTTGGATAAAGTTACATGTAATTATAAAATAAATAAAAAACTGATATTAAAACTTATTTATTTTTACTGGGCATGTGATACAATTTAAAACCTTTATTCCTTTATAAGGTCAACTCTTTTGGTTGTTTGGTACTTTGCTGGTTTTGTGGAACTATCAAATGGCCACAAAAGGCTTGCATGAATTAGAAATATACCAAAATGGACACTAAAAAATCAAATTAAAAGCGGCAACAAATTTGAAATAAAAAAAAATTACTTTCATTAAGGAAACTTTAAGTGCGGGCCAACACGCAAAACCAAACCAAACCAAACCAAACCGTACCGAACCGAACCAACAAAGCAAAGCCAAAATTAGAAAACACAACTCGGGAAACTCTTTAAAAAGCTTTGGCTAATAAAAAGCCCTAACCATTTCGACCAAGTCTGCATGAGTGTTGTGCCAGTGTGAGAGTGTGTATGAGTGTGCCAGTGTGTGTTTGTATGAGTTACGAGTAGTTTTTATTACATTTGTTTCCAGGAATTTTCAGACATGCCAAAACAGGTGCCACCGCAGCACCGCTCGGCTTACGTGAGCTGCTTGTTTGCTCATTTTTTAGTGCATTTTCATGGATTTTTTGCTCTCGCCAACCAGCACCTAGTACTTCCCCAGTCTGAGTGCCCGAGTGGCCAGCCGGAGTACCGGAGTGCCATGACCTGTGGGCCAGATCTGACACACATACTCTATTTACATAATATGCATATAAATCCGAGTGTTGGAATTCTGTAAAAATGCGTTTACACCAGATGGGAGATTGGGTAAATCATAAAGAAAGCTATTGCCGGATGACCTTTGATTCGAGTAAGTAATGGTTAAGGTCAGTAAACCTGGCAATTTGAAGGATAATCGCAGCAGAGTACTCTTGAAGAGAGCTATCTGATCAATCTTAACTGATACTTTAAATACTTTTTATTCAGTTAATCTCTCAGTAATTAATCTGTAGCGAATTAATTGTAATTTCATACCCCAATAAATTGAATATGAAATTTATAAATTGATATTAAATTTGAAGCAATTGCATAACACATTTCCAGATACGCTACCACAAGCAAAATTTATATATTAACATAATTACGATAATTTCGGCAAAGGACTCGAAGGAAACAACTGCAAATGGCGACTCTGAACACAATTAACATTACTTAAATATACATTAAGGTTAAAGACGCGCAATTTCTTCATGTTTTGAGGCTATTTTTTTGGCGCTGAGTTGTTTATCAAAGCCCCGGGTTAGATGGGTGAGTGTGGGAGGCTCTGTAAGACTGACGGATCCCCAAAAAATTGCGTGACGCACCGACAAAAAAGCATTTCAACGCACAAAGGAACCCGCTGGAGAATGGCCTGGAAATGGTGGTGAAAAGGGGACAAAATGTCGAACAGGAAGGGCAATGAAAATAAACACAGTAATTAAGTTAATGAGCATTTTGAGATTTATTATTAATTTACTTTCGTAGTAGCCTGCGATGTGCCTGGCCGGCAAAATTTCATTTCGAGTATTTTTTCCCCCGATTTTGTGGTTATTTATTATAATTATTGGCCAGCTTTCGCTTTCATCCGACATTCTTTTTACAGCTTTGATTTGCATTTCGTCCTGGGCAACAAAACTGTGCTAATCTGGCTTTTGAATGTTATTTCAGAATAATTGTTGCGTTATTTGTGCGATTGTGTGTGAACTATTAATATTCATTTAAACGTTGTGCAAATTATTTTAAATACCTGCAGGGCATCGTGAAAAAGTTTCTCCAAATGGGCATTTGTTTTTTATGATTACATAGACTCTAAAACTCTAAAACAAAGATCGAAAACTTTTATTGAAAAGCCTTGCTATGAACTGATTGAAGAGACAGTTGATTGGCCATAAACGACTCTAATTTATGTTTATTAATTTACACGGAACACATGCATAAAATTAGCCTGGAAAAAATCTCAATCCCAACACATTTGAAGCTAAAACCATTATCAGAGCCCAACCAGATAATGATAATGCTAATGACTATGGGCCCGAAAGCGATTAAGCAAACCCACAAACGTGTAAACAAATTGCTGACCAACTAGAGCACTAATCACCTCAGAAATAGTCCCTTCTCGGACATATACGCTCCGTTCCAAGGACTCCCCTGGACGCGTCCAGATAACCCACATAATCATGTCTGACTAGCTCTCAACGTGTAAACAAAACTACAATTAATCAAAGATTTTACGTTACGGGACTTTATTACACGAGGCTTTGGTTAATTGCATAAATAAAAGTCTGATGACCGGGGAGGGTAGAAGCTTAATTAAGCCTGCTCCACCACCTGCCGGCTCCCCATGGACTCGGCAAATAAATAATAAAAACACAAATTGACACAAACGCACGCTGGTGCGAATACAACGGGTGGTGGCCGCACAGGATGGGATGGTGGGACACAAACGGTTCGCAAGGAACAAGGAACAAATGAGACACAAAGACGTATTGTGTTCTTAGACAAACGAATTAAATGAAATCGTTTCCGCTTATTGAAACATATGGACAAAATAATAACACATTCCTGTCATGATCCAGGATACCCCCAGATTTTGAAGACTTCCCCACCAACAATAACTACGAAAGGAACTCTAATGTTCCATATTTTTTAGTTTATTGGAAAAGACAAATCTTTGCAGACAATACCGCCATTATCCAATAAACAAAATATTTTAAAATTTATCGGGTGGCCCAGCAACCCTGGTTCTCAGCACAATACTACCTAGGCACTTCAACCGAGGGGCAAAGCCCCTAGAAACGATTTTTTTGGGGGATTTTTTTGGTTTTTAGCTTAAAAGTTTGACGAAATAAAGCATATAAGAATAATGGACCTTCAGGGAAAAATTAGTGACTGCGACCGGTCTTGGGAGGATCAATGTTGGACACCCACTGGACGGGATTGATGTAGATGTTGGAGATGGTGCCGCGCAGAGTGTCGAATCCTTGATTTAGTGGAACGGGTTTGGCCCGCTTGTCCACCTGCTTCATCCAATTGTTCCAGGCGCCCTGCGATCTCTTCTTGCGCTCCTCCTCCTGCTTTGTCTTGAACTCCTGCTGCTTCCGCAGCCGTTCCCGTTCCTGCTGTTGTTGCTCCAACTTGACCCGCTCCCATTCCTTAAGTCGCTTCTTGGTTACTTCTGGTGCCACTCGCCGTGTTGGTCTCGCTGGTGGCGATCCCAAACCTTTTCCAGAAATGGAGCTAGTGGCGGTAGAGTTTCCAGAGCTCGGCTGGCTTAAGCTGGCGCTGGTATTTCCCGGTTTCCGGACCGGAGCCTTGTGTTCCTTCTGTTGTTGTTCCTCTTTGCGACGGCACCACTCCTGAAACCGTTCCTGGGCTAGCTTCTGGCGAAGAACCGCCTCCGCTTCTCGCTTCTCTCGCTCCCGCTTTGCGGCCAGGATCTTCTGCTGTTTTTGAGCCGCCTTCCTGGCCTTCCAGTCTTCGTAGGCCGCCTGGCCCTGCCGCTCCTTGACCTCCTCCAGATTCTTGTAATAGGTGGACGTGTCGGAGTTGACGCTAGCCAGACTCAGGGATGGCACCACGTTGCTGCGATTGTCGGAAGGCTGTAGGGCCTCACCGTACATGTCCGTCCAGCTGCAAGTGGACACCGAGGAGCCATCGTGGAGACGGTGGCTACCCCGAATGCTCATGTCGAAGGTGCGACTCGAAAGCTGGCCCTGATCGGCTTCACTGACGGCATCTGGTTGAGGAATAGCCTTGGTTTCTTCGCGGGTGTTTGGCGTAAAGAAGGTCCTGCCACTGATATTGTCCAGATTGTCATCCCCACCGATGCTCTCGGTCACTGTGGGCGTAAAGCTGCCGAATGAAGACATGCTCATTGAATCATCATTGACGTTCATCACGGTCTCTGTATCCGTCATGGATGCTAGATCTTCTGGCTTGCCCATCATTGTCATTATGTCGCTCTCTTTATCTGTATCTTCTTGATCCTGCAGGTCCTGCAGATCCTCTTGATCCTGTGAGCCTGTCAGGTTGTACATCATGTCACTGGCTTCTTCCTCGTCCAGTTGCTGGCAGAAACTCATGATTGAGTCGACGTCGCTGCCAGATGCATCGCCGCCATCTTCCTGGTATTCCAGCTCAGCAACCATTTCCTTTTTCTTGATTATATTGACCTTAAAATCCGATTGGGCTTCCTTCGGCGAATCTGGGTCTAAAGCTCCGTCGGCGTCGCCTCCATCACCCACAAACCTGACGGTTTCGGGAGCTCTGAATGTGCGATTCGTGTAGCCCAGCATGGATCCAGTATCATCCTCGTCGCTGATATCTGAAATGGGCATGCTGCTCCTCCAGGATACTGGCTGGCGGTCCACAACCTTGCCATCGCTGCTACGACGCGCTACGAAGGCCATTCCAAGAGATCTGTGGGAGACAGCAGTGGCGACGATATATTCTAGTCAGGATTCTATAAAGTCAGGTTTTCGGAGCGACCTGATGTGTTTGAGACTGACGTTAGATGTACGTGATGTTTCTGATGAAAGTTATTACATGGATTGCTTTAAGGAAAAATATTTGTGTTCAAGCACTAGCCTACTTTCAGTGTATTGGCCAACTCGGATTCAATTCTGGCAAAATGAAAACATTTTAACTAATGACAAACAATTACTAAAACAACGAGAATGGCCAACAAACTACGGTGAAGCCAAAAGGCAATTAAACCCATACAACGCACACCCACCCGCACACACACCTCATTCTATGATGGGTGGTGTGGCGGGCGCTTTTATGTCGAGTATCCCTGATTTCTCTTTCCCCGGCTAATGGGTGGCCCTATTCCCAGTAATGAGGGTCAACCCACACGCCAAAAAATATCACACATGCACAGCCCACGTATAGTGTCATAAAAAAACTTATCGTCTTTGGCTTTTAGGCGATTACGGGTTGGCAGACACAATAAAATGAGTTTTTACCTCGTTAAACCGTCTATCGCATTAACCATCATCTTGGCTGCCAAATTTTAAACAGGGCAAGTGAAAACAATTAAGAAGCCTTTTTTAACGAGCCTCTAAATAAGTTGTTGTCATTGTGGTGTCCCAGGGTGTGTAGTTTGCGTGTGCGGCCTATTTTAAGTTTTGTTTTCTAATTTAAGAATGGAATTAGTCTTTAAAAGCTTTGATACTTTCTATAAAAACTTAAATTACTATTGTAAAACTAAGAAATCATTTTCCTCTCCTTTGTTTAGAAATGTATAGTCCAAAATTGATTTACAAATGCTCTGAATTACAAGACTTGGCGCCTTAATTTAGTGGTTCATGGGAAAAATCTCAGCTGCTGCCTCCTTTCTTTAATATTGCGTGACACGTAGGTTTAATGAACTATCAATGAAAGAAAAGCACAATATATACCTATCAATAGATACAACAAATAACTACTTATAAAGTTAGGTTTTTCCACGGCGACAGTAATTTACGAACTTAAAACTAGATTAAATTATTCCAATTGATTTGGTTGATTTAAAAAGTAATTATTTTTGTAGCCATTGAATTTGATTTATTTAAAATTCCAAGTCAGACCCCTTTAGTTTTATATTAATTAGTCTATTGACATTAGGAGCCAACCACTATTATAGTATGAGACTAATAAGATACCTTTTATGATATTTAAAACTCAAAGCAATTTTTTGATAAAAAGAAACATTTTTGGGAATTAAATTACTAAGAATCTAGGAATTTAAAAACAATAATAATTTATCATTTTTCTGTGTTATTTGAAAATTATTTGCGGGTCTTTGGTCGTTGGACGTAAGTTTAATTAAAAACGTGACAATTTTACCTGTGGCCAGTGCGGCGAATATTTCATACGCCATGTGGGCCCACTGACCAAATGCCCGACGCGTCGGTTGTGGATCAAAGGCGCCCTGGCCCAGACCATTTCGATTCGTAAATATTTAAAATGTTGTTTACATTTATAACAAATTGTGTGTGCGGCAATCGAATGTCGTTACATTTCACTTTCGCCGGCCACGAATTTAATTTACTGGATAAATGTCATATTCTGAGACCGCGTTGTGGATTTTAATCAATAAATTGTGAAATTGGTTAATTTCGACACCAGCAAGCATGTCAATCAGTTTCCACTGAATTCCACTGAAACTCACCTTAATACCTTAATTCAAAAGCCCGACTAGGTCTGTTCTTGGCGATACACCACTGCTATCTTGACCTCTCCGGTCTCCGGGCTCTTTCCAATGGGAATCAAAGTGAAAAAATATATAATTTTTGTAGATACTTGAGAGAATGTAAATGTAAGAGTGAGTACAGAGTGGTTGTGACAGCTGACAAACTACCTACTTGGGGTTAATCAATTTAATATAATTAAAATGTGTGAAACCGAAATACAGGATACTGGATTGAAAAGTCCCCCACATTTCAATGGTTCGATGAATGTCCTTAATTTCTTGGCAGCTCACGCACAATTCGTTTCGAAGGACAAGACTCTGTTCCCCTGCCAGCCACAAACAAATCAGATAAGTAAGTAAGTAAGCAAAAATAAAGTAAAAGAATCGGGAAAGTAAAACACGAAAACCTGAGCCATCGTCCTTACAGAGTCCATTTACTTAATTAACTCATGCCCGATGAGAAAGTTTCGAAAATTTAATGTTTCTGTGTGCTCTTTATCCTTAACTTAAAGCCTATATTTAGATTTGAATTAAGAATTTTAGGAATTAAGGACATTTTTAATAGAAAATAAAACTTTTCGGTTGTTAGGCAATATTTATAAAAAAAAACCTTTGTAATTCAATATCAACAATAAAATATTTGCGTCTACATGGCGATATGAAAAAATAAATAATTCTTTCCTTATTAAAAAACATGTACAATTTTATAGAACAAAAAAATGTTGTTTTTCCCACACGTTTTTTTTTTTCCATTTATTACATTTTCCGAATAATTTTATATACGTTCGGAAAATTTCTCTTTGGCTTCAAAAATTCCTTTAAAATTGCTCTAATTATTCAATGGGTTGCCGCAAAAAAATCCAATAGTCAAATGATTGAAACAAAAATATTTTTGAAGAAAGCCCCTGCGGAGTGTATTTTTCTAGAAAAAACCTGAATATTAAATCAAATTATATTTAGCCACCAGTTTCGGTCTCTCAATGTTCTCAAATTCTATTAGACTTATTGAATTAGGAAACTTTTAAACAAAATCTCCTGCAATATTCCTTGACTTTATAGTTTGGAAAATGTTGAGCCACTCTCACATGCGACAAAATCAAATTTTACGTGTCATATGAACTCTGGATTGACACAGTTTTTAAGGCAATGACTTGTGGAGAATGTTGGCTTGGATGGCAGACTCGAAGCAGACACAGTCGACCACAACAGACACTCGGATAGCGACAAGTTTGTTGGAAAGAAGGCGGCGAGACGGTGCAGTTACAGTTGCCCCTAAGCCATAATTGGTTGCGTCACTGCATAAGTCCCGAGTTCCCTTCGAGTTGTTGGCGTGACGTTGTCGTTGACGTTGTTGTCGTCATAACAACGCCCCCGCAATCTCATCACCCAATTCACTCAGAAACTCACTCACCGACTCGAAAACCAACTGTGTGCACTAGTTTGAAAGTATGCTGCATTTAAATAAGATAAATGCAACCGTCCACTAATTGAATTGCTGACAAGATTCTCGGAGCATCCGCACACAGCCGACAAACCCGAAGCCATGGCTGCCGTGTCTCCAAATTTCGGTAATTAATAATTTCAAGTAAGCGGAAATGTGACACAGGCATAAAGTGTATACTATCAGGATCAGAGGCAACCTGAGAGGAGCAAGTTTTGTCCGCGCACTCGGTTGTTGTCCGAGGAACTTCGTTTGGACTGTGTGTCGGTAGTTTAAAGTTTGGATTGTATGCAAGTTTTTCGAGATGCATGGATAAGTGCGGTTAGAGTGATGACAGATAAATGGAATTTGTTAGACAAGCAGAACAGTTGCCATAAAAATCAACTAGAGAGGGAAATCCAATTCAAATAGATATATTTAAAAAGGGTAATCAAAACTATACCTAATAACTAAACATTTTATATTGAATTTTAACATAAATATGTTATTAAGCATGTCATGAAATAAAGTTATCAAAAGGCCCTTTAGACGGCCCTAGGCTTTATCTCTGAACCTTGACTTTAAAGCAAACAGAATCCTATTTCCCTACCTTTGAATACCTAGAACATCTCAAAGTTTCGTCCCAAAAACATGCCTATCATTGGACCGTGTCGGATCTGGCGAAATGAATCTTTCACGCACAATTTATTTGTAATGATGTTGAGAGCACAGGCTCGGTGGCAAAAGCCAACCATGAGTTGCGGATAAAAAAAAACCAAATCGAGGCTGCTATGGCACATTAGTGGTTCCACGAAAAATCCCCAATCATAAAGAGAGAGCAGAATCGTGGCAACTTTTCGCGAACGCATTTTTCATGTCGAAATCGTTGGGTCTCGAGCAAATGATGTCCCTTGGGGTGTCGTTTTCGAAGGATAGAGGAGTGGAGCAGCCGAGTGAAGTAGCCGCATGTGTAGCTCTAATGAAATAAACATGTTTATTAGATACGAATGCTAGTCAGCGAGGGACCATGCTTTTTTTACGGTTACGCTTCTTACTGCCTTTTTTTCTGTGTTCACGGGGCGTATGATTAATATTAAGTGTAGCTGCCTTACACCTGTCCGCTTGGAATTAATTGAATTATTTTTTTGCTAGAAACGTGCAACGGAAAAATAGAAAGAAGTGTTTGGGAACGACGGCAAACCAATGGCATTATAAATTCAAAAGGCATCAAAAACAGAGGAAATGCAATTAAAACGGTGCAAGATCCACATCACCTCCCCAAAGTGTTCGTCTGTAGTGTGGCTAAGCACAAATTACCAACAGCTACTTAGACGGTAGTAAAAAAATTGCAAAACTGGTCGAGAAGCTGCAGGCAGAAGGACTGCCCTATTATGCTTAATTAAGCTGCTTTTCGCACTCCTCGGAAGCAAAGTTGGTGGAAAGAAAGTGGCCTTCTTCGAAACGCTTCACAGGTGCGAGTGGAAGTCTTGCAAATTGCATAAATTGTGGGAATAATAAGGAGAGTTATGGAGCTTCAAGGGGACTTGTTAAGAGGATATTAGTTACATTCCTCCAAGAGTTTCTTGAGGATGGTTTTTACAAAAAAAATTCATTATGGAGTGCTAGTATTTTTAGCCTAACGAAACTATTTGAACTTTAACTGCATTATAAAAATTGACGTACTTGTTTCTCAGACCTTTACCATTCTACTACTTTCACAGGAGCTTCCATGAGATAAAATAAAATTTTTTTTTATATTTTTCCCCTACTTTCTATTCAAACTATTCTCCCAAATTGAACAAATCCTGCTTCACTATAGTTCAACATACGATATCGTTCAAATTACTATTAATCCCAAAAAATCTAACTAACCATTTTATTCGAAAAAAAGCAATAAGATAAATTAAAACCAATAAAAAAATAAGCGGAATTTAATTTCAGTGCTGTGTTCATTCAGCATAAAAAGGTAATGAGGTTAATGTTTGCATTGAACCCAAAAAATGGCGAATGCAAAGCTATGTTACTTCAATATCAAGTCCTGTCCTAGCCAACCGCCTCATCATCCTCTCCACCTGATGCCATTATAAGGGCATCGCGGGATTTCAAAATGTTTGTGCAGAAAAGTGAGGCAAACAAGCTGGCAAAAGGGAACATTTGAAGAGACCAACTAATCAAGGTAATGAAATCATTTTTATTTAAGCTTATTTTTACTTTTTTTTTCTGCCGAGAGGCTGAACGGTCTCTGGCAAACAAAAAATGAAGGGAAGTGCAGTTCAAAGTGTTGGTTGAAGGCTGGGGATTATTTTTTATCCCTTTCCGTTGTTGTCTGGCGATTGCACTACTCACTTGGCCCAATCCCCCATCGGCTGGGGTTTGTTTATATTTAAAATGAAATGTACCAGACCAAAAGGAAGATTAAAGAAAAGTGCTTAGGTGGTTTTTAAGGAGAGGTGTAGGTAAAACGCATGGGTTTGATTAAAAATATGTCTATAAAATAACGAAAATTGTAGAACACTATAAGTGCCTCTTAAAAATTATTTGGAAAAATTAGGTATTCGATTTATGAACCAGACTGTGTTCTCTGGGTGACTTTGCAAATACAAAAGCTAATTTGTTGACAGAGAAAGGGAAAGCATCCAATATAGAAGACGCTCGTAACAAAGCCGACATATAAACATAACCATGAAAGATATTTGATATAATAACATACGTGACCGCATTTACAATTTTCAAATCAAAATCCAAGCTGTGGAAGAGGGAATCTGAGGGATTCTGGGTGTGGGGGCGGAATGAATTCATTGTCTGTCTGTAGCCGCGCATGTGAAATGAATTTAATGCTGATGGCTGAGTGGTTGGCATTCATTTAAGTGTCATAGGCTTGCCATGAAATTCGTAACTTTTATGCATTATAATTTTGGTGTTGAGCCATGCTATGATTGCTTAGGCATCCGAGCATAGAGTGGTGGAATTAGGGCAAGAATATGTCTGGGGTTAAGACTATATTCCGATTTTACCACACAATCAGCTCCTGAAATTAACACTTTTTAAAAGAATTCCACTACTATACCCCTCATGACAGAATTCTGCGTTGAAAATTTGGTTGCGGCTGAAAGTAGAGCCTGGCATCCTGTCGTATAATTAGCAATAACGAAGTCATAAAACCGCAATGCAATCAGGAATGCGCAAAACATACAGTTTAACACAAACTCGACCAAAAATGAAGCGCTGAAAAGCCGAATTGCATACAATGGTTTGGCGGGAAGGAGAGGCACTAGGGGTCCAGGCAACTGCAGGCATGCAACTGCACCTACCCATTCATTTTATTTAATGCCACGAATAACCAAATTCGAAGTCAGGGTCGCGCAGTCATTATAAAATATTTATAAATCATTGGCACGCATAATTAGCCTGTCACAAAGTGCTGAGATTTTCGGCGTTACCAGTTTGTCTCTAATATTTATGTGGCACTTGTCTTGTGCGCGAAATTATTTGAAATTCGCTTAGATTTTGACGCTTCAATTAGGGATATTCATAAGCATCTGGAGAATAGTTAAAAGAAGGTCAAAAATATTTGGAACTAACATTTTTAATTTCCAAATACTAATTTTTTATTTTACCCTAATTTTTAATACTATATTTCCTTTGGAGTTTCTGCCCATAGTGCCGTGAAAACTGCAGACCATATTTTACCATAATCTGCCAAAGTTCATTAAAGACTTAAATAAATGAAAGGAATGTCCCACACTGGAAAATAAAAAATGGCGTCGTATCAGTTTCCAACATACTACGAAGGACATACAAATTTGCATGTTTCGTTCGAAGGAATGGAAATTCGAGATCCATTACAAAGTGATTATACCCTCCGCCAAATTGTGTGCAGGAGATCCTTGCAACGGGATGGGGCGTCGAAACACGATGTCATGTTGCGACAGGCGTCATAGCGTTATGCCCCGCATCCGTCGGTGTCCTCCTGCATCAGTCTGCATCCCGACGCTTGTGTTCGTAAAGGTCATAAAGTAATCAGCGGAAATGTCAATGAGTCGCCGCCATTTACTGATGTGTCGGCCACTGAGGTTTGCACCGTTGGCGTCGGCATATCACCAAGGTACGATATGTATTCTTTATGTCCTGCCAGTGCGTTTTGCGGGCGATGTTATTATGCTGCTGTTGTGTCTGGGAGTTGTAATTAAAATTTTCCACAGCATATGTACAACGATGCACTTTGCCGGCTTTATTGTGTGGGCTTGGGTGGAAACAGACACCCATTTTAACGCCAACATTGACGGTGCAACACCTAGCAATTACGGAACAAAAACTCAAATGTAGATCCGACAGCCTCTCCACTCAAAAAATAGAGCCTTGTCAATCGCAGCGGAAAGTAGAAAACGAATAAATTATAACATTAATTTTGTCATTTCAATACACCCGGGTCAGCAGACTTTTTCAAAATATTAACGAAATGGCATTCTGTGGTCATGTAGACGAGTATGGTGAGCTGATTATCCGAGAGGAGATCTACAGCTCTAGGACTCTTCTCCGGCGCTCCACGTCCTCCTCTACCGAGTCCCCCATGTCCCAATCATCGCCAGAGGCAACGACCCCAAGTGTCACTAGCCGCACTTATTCTATGAAGTGCGACACCGATGATCTCTCTCTGGAAAGCTGGTCGACCATGTACAAGGAAACCAAACAGTCGGTGCCTTCTCTGATCTTCAGTTCCCACTCAAGCTCCATGAATTATATGCATAATGTAGATAAGGTAGTAGAATTTTCGCATACTTCTCCACAGAATTCAAATCAGTGTCGCTAGTTTAGGTTCGTCGTAACCCCAAGGAGGCCTACGACAACTGGTACTCCGCCAAGCAGCGGCTGCGCGAAAAAGAGATCGTGATGCTAAAGCAGGAACAGCAATATGGTCAGCAGCAGGCGGAGATGCGGAAGCGACTCGCACAGGAGTCCTACGAAATGTGGCTAAGGAACAAGGCTCAGGTGGCGGCGATTCAGCGGTATGAGGAGGCAGTCGATGTGGAAAGTATCTCTGAACCCACCAGCGAATCAGCCTCTTCGGCGAATCGGGCTACCAAGCTCGTCAGGGGCAAACGGAATGTATCTCAGGACGAAGTGCGTCAAGTGGTGGAAAACTGGAGAAGGAAGAAGCTGCTGGAGCTGCAAGCGCAACGGGAGAAGAAGCGCCGGGAAATGCTATCCAAGGAGCAGGAGGAGGAGCGGCGTAAAGTCCTGGCCGAGGCGGCTTGGAAAAAGTGGATTAGCAAGGTGAGCCAGAAGCCCAAGCCAGTGCCCCTCAACCAGGGAATAGACTCCCTACGAGGTACAATCTCGAAACTTTATGTGAATCCCCAGCGCTGGCAGGACCCTCTGAAGGAGGTTACCGCCGAAACCGCTCCACCAAAGAAGTAAGCAACCGAATTAGTTACTCTGTTATCGATTGTAGTTTCTGTATTCAAGTTACGTAAGTGATTTAAATTAATATGAAATTTGTTTAGAAAAATAAAAGGGCTGCCAATATTTTCTACCTTTCTGGTAGTTCTCGGAAACTAATTCAATATTTATCTTTGGACAATTCCAAAACTCTATATACAGTTTAAGCAATTATGTAACTCATACGATAAGTGAACCAGAGGATATGTTTGATGGCAAATAGTTACGGATTCGTTGGAAAAACACACAAGCAAGTGGAACAAAAATCGAAATGTATCCTTGAGCTTCACTACCAAGTTGCACACTCAATAAAATTTCAATTGTTGTTGGACAAGATTCATTTTTGGCCTTGCTGCAAGCCCACGACGAGGGGGATTATAGTTCAGTGGGGGAAATGGGTTAGGGCTTTGTCCATTTTCATTAGATTTTCAGAACTACATGCTGTATACGATCCTGTTGTCTGTGAAGTTACAAAATTATATTGGTCTAAAATAAAATAAGGTACGTATGCTCCCAGTAGCTGTTACCCGAATGGAAACAGAATCGCAGGGATATTGAGATTGGATGGATGGAAAAGGGGGGAAAAGGAAAGGGGAGGGATGAGGCGAGGAAACCGAAATACAAACAAACAAAGCCAAAGGCCTAAAGTTCATTTGCACAATTTCCCTGCTTTCGGCCAGCTCGCAGCTCCCCTTGCAGCAAAGTCAAAGGCTAGTACGAGCTGGGCAAACAAAAAGACCAAAAAGACGTTGGAAATCCTTTTGATGAGGTCAACGTCGGTTTGGTTTCCCTGTTCACACACATGCAACAACCTCCGTATATATGAGAAAATGCACAGAAAATAAAGAATGTGTGCTTTTTAAACCTTAAAAACATTCTTGGTCCAAACATCCTGCCATATGAGAGCCTATCTGTCATGCCTTTGGCGTAATGGATAATAACAAGTACCTACTCTTTTCTGACAGTGCACATTTGACCAGTCGAACGCTTATTCGGAGATACTGCTGCTCGAGGATGAGGAAAAAGGGTGGGGCCGCAAAGGGGACATGTGCCGCATATATAGAGCATTGGCAGGATTAAATTTGGAAGGTATTGAAGCATGTTATTCGTCATCAATGTAGTCTGCACTAACTAGTTTGTGTTGCGTTTGCTGCTTTTGTTGTCGTTGCTATTGTTGTTGTTGCAACTGGTGTTATTGTTGCTATTGCACCACAACTTGACCGAGAAGTCAAGGGGAGCCAGGGCAAAGAGTCAAGTCGTTGCCAGGTTGTTTGCATTGTTTACGCACTTTAGCTTTGATATTATTGTAGTGCGTAGTTCGGCCTGATAACCATGGCCACATGGCCAAGGTAATGGTCAGCTTGAGCAGGCCAGACCCCAGCTCTGGCATCCAGCTCTGGCAACCCATTGATTGAATCACAGCAAGGACACGTTGTGTCAACTATAAATATTTTACTATTTTTTGGACTACTTAAGGAAATGATTATATTATGCTAAAATCTTATTAATAATTCGAATAAGCTTCTGAAATTAATACTCAAGAGATATAATAAAATATTAATTACTATAGAAAGGAGTTGAAAGTTTTCTCATGATCATGGTTGGGTGAGTTCACACTCCACATAAGCCAGATCTGTTTTTGTTGGGAAAGTCGTGAACATTTTTCATCATCTTCAGAAGCAAGTCCTGCTTTGCTCTCCACAGTTATTGATCGTTCGACATCAGTTTGATAAATGTGGAGCCCATTGTCTAGAGCCTTCATATCAGCGGCCTCCCTCAGCCACTTTTCTTTTATTTTTCACCTGCCTTTGTCTAATGGCAGCTCGGACTGGATCTCCTTTTTCGATTGCATTATTTATGTGCTCGGCAAGCGGTCTGTTGTGGTTTCCATGGAGGCGTAAGAATTTCATTGTTTTCCCACCTAAACACACGGCAATTTATCTCTTACTTTTTTTGTTTCTTGCACTGCACTGACAAAGAGTCCAAAATCGCCATCTTTCATTAACTAGGACGCTCTCTTAAAGGACCAAACAACAATTCATATTTAAAGGATAAGGTCTTATGCAAAAAATCTTGAACTAAAGTTCAAACTCACTAAGCGCTAATAAAAAAGCAAACTTTAAAATACGAATAGTTCCAATCGCATGTCAGGAATTTTAAATCAACAATTAATTAAGAACAAGTTGAAATTCATTACAGGCGCTAATCAGGCCCGCATTTACATGAAACCAATAGCCCAGGCACTGAGAAAAAAAACCTAATAGAATGGAGGGGCAACAAATGGGAAATTATGTCAGCAATTAGGCAAACTATGACACTTGAACAAGACGCACTGGCCAGAGTGGAAAGAGACGGCGAAAAAGAGAGACTGTGGACATCATTAAAAAGTCATTTACATGCAGGCTAGGCTGCCTCGCAGGACATTTAGTCGGGAGGTGGGTGGATGGGTGGATGGATGGACTGGATGGCAGATGGCATGAAGGACGAAGAAGTGAACGGATTCGCCTAACGTTCAGACAAACCCGGTGGAACGTTGACTCTGCGACTCGCTAACTGACTGGGGCAGTTTGTTAATTTTAGATTTGAAACACGTTTCCAACTCAATTTTATCGCATGTTACGCCTTGCTGCCTTTTCGCTTTTCGCTTTATGCCACATGCCGACAGGCTGTTGGACGGGCCAGGACATTTCCCAGGCCCCCAAATGTCCTCGTGCCACCCCCAAACCACCTCGTGCCACGGATTTTCGAAGGGGGCTCCAAGTGTCGTCGTCACCAACGGTGTTTGACGTTCGTCGTCATTTCCATGCAAAGACTGGTCCAATTAGAGGGCAACGTATAATTTATGCGACTCAAGAACCTTGTTACAAATTGGCCATTGTTACTACCATTGCCATTGATAGGTTTCCCCCTCTCCGTCTTGAACTAGCCAACCTACTACCTACTACTTCAGGCCCTCACATGAAAACTTTCAGCACACAATGAAAAGTTTAACAAAGCATCATTCACAAAGTTTTAATATCATTTTTCGCATAATATTTTTTCATGCGAAAAAAAGTACTTTTTTTAGACTAGGGTTTTTTGAGCTAGGCCCAGCCTGACTGACTGACCGTACGCATGGGAATCGTGACAGGTGCTTCATAGAAACTCACAAAGCTAATTAAGAAATATGCCAAAGTTGCCTCCACGAAACTTTTGGTAGAAATCTACAGTCGGTGCCGTCTCATCCCTTGGGATTTAAATTTAGTTAAAACAAGGAGTCATAATGTTTATTGCACAAAACAATGCATTTATTACACTTTTATTTAAAAAATATTTAGGCTCTAAGATTGTCAGTCAAATATTGTTTGAAGAAAAGTTTATAGTTTCCGTCACAAAGTGTGTGTTTGAACAAAAACATCAACAATCCTTTCCAAGAATATGTTTTACGCATAATATGCACCAGGATATAAAATCCTTTTCCCCCTCCAGGATATCTAGACCTCCAGGAGCATCTTTATTTAATCAAGCATAGTTTGGAAGTTGAGAAGGAAAACTTTTGGCTCAGCAATTGTTTTGCAAAAATGCCTTTTGACATTTTTGTTTACCTCTGTTACTTGCCGGGTCATGAGATGCGAATATTTGTCGCAATCAAATAAAAACTTTTCAGGATTATAAAAAAAGGAGGCAAGTAAAGGAGAGTATGAAAGACTTCCCAGGGGAAATTGCAAGCAAAAAGGCAGAAAGGAGGCATATCCTAGCTACTTTTGGTTGAAACATCTAATAACTGTTAAATCACCTGCAAAATGTTCATTTCACAGCGCTATAAACACGCATCGGGGCTCGTCCTTGCCCCAATCCCGGCCTCCGCCGACCCCTTGTCGTCTTAAACACTTACAAGGACTTAACAGCCTTTTGTTATTTTGCCTGCCTAGCCCTGTCTGTCACTTTAATCTGCCTGCCACACGCAGTAAAGTCGGCAAGGAAGCAAACTCATGCGAAGGACACTCTCTCTTATATATGAAGAAAAGTTTGCATGCCTGGCTTGGAAAGTTCTTAACACGCGCCTCCGACTTAAATAAGCCATATTCTAGTCGTCTTCCCAGTTCACATCATTGCCACACTGACTGACTGACTTTATGCTTTGGCCTGAACATGAGGTCGGATATTTTTACGGCGTTGATTGCTAATTAATTGCACGGATTTTCACAACATTTAAGCTTAATTTAAAGCCATTTAATTTTGATCCGGAAATTATTAAGGCACAACCTTAGGGGCAAGGCCTTTTCCTTATAATTGGAATACGATATCAGAAACCACTTAGTAAACAGGACTTGGGAGAATACTTTCTGATAACTAATTAAAGGAATATTAATCTTCCAAAGATAAGCTTGTGAAGAAAAAATTGTTTTTCTTGAGTTTAAAGAAAATCCCTTAAAAAATCAAAGCTACCATTTAGTCTCCAACCTTAAACATCTCTCAACAAATAAAAGACATTCCGACATCAATTTAGTTGAAGTTGCTCAAAAAGAAAAACATATTTAAACAAAATAACTTTAGTCTTACTTACCTAGAACATTTAACCTTACGTTTATTTCCAGTAAAAGCCTTTAAGTTTTAAAAGAACATTCCTCGGGGAAATAATTTCGATTTCTATCAATAAAAATGTGTGTAATACATGGACATCTAATGGAATTTTGTGTTTCGAGGGCTTTCAGCAGTTCAGTGGCTTTTTCACATGTGTCTGTTTTCGATAAAAGCAAATTGTGTAGCAAACGTCATTGAAGCCGTGCAACTTGTTTGTAAATTATAAAATAATGCCGGCTGCATTGCCGAACGTCGCCATCCGCCCTCCTGGCTGATACCTGCTGACTGCTTCCTTTTGTTTTTGCATTTTGGTAAAAGTCATAAGGGGAGTGGAGCCACGGTATGGCAATTTTTATGCCCCCTTGACTAAGTGGCACATTTTGACTTAGCTTTTAGACACAGCGACTGGAGCATATACGATATAGCTCTTCCAGGAGCGAATCCCCCATAACCACATCGGAAGATGAGGCTGCAGCTAATTGGCAATTATATAAATATTTATAGTTTGTAATTTTGTAGGATTGATATTTTTATGTGTTTTGCATATTGTTAAATAATCAAAATCGATTGGTATATCATTCATTCAGATCGGTTGCCTACAGAAAATTTTTAATTCTTCGGCTATATATAGAGTTTCCTCACGCACGCCTAGGCATGCAGGTCGTCACCTCGTGGACTTCACCTCCACAGTGATATTGATCATATCATATCATAATTTATTAGATTTATAACTACTTTTTGGTTGCATTGGGATACCCTGGTTTGCACTAATTTGTTTTTTAAAGAGTATTTTCATATATCTATAGATGGCTATAAAATGCATATTTTTTTGCAGTGGACTATTTTGATGTTTTGAATTATGTCTGGATTTTAGGAATCCGCTACTGGGTACTGTGGCTGGCCTGGCGAGACGCTCGGCTCTGTGGCATTGCAGCTTGCATGTCTGCCCCGCCAACACACTCGACTGTCGGCACTGTCAAATAACTGACATTACCCCACCGCACCACCTGTGCCCCACCACGGGCTGGCTGGATAGTTGGCCGCCCCCCAGTCCCGCTGCCCCATTGCCTACGGCGTTGCATCACCGCAGACGACGCCGAGTTGTCGTCATCATTGCAACGTCGCACACATTTCGTGACTGCGAACAATAAAAATTTCGATTAGAATGTAAAAGCAACAACCGGCCGCCGCGGCAACTTCAACTGCAACGGCCACGGTAACGGCAACGGCAATCAAATGGTGCGGAGGAGGCAGGACGATTGGGCGACGGGCAGGCAAAGAGCGGTCTCAGACCTATAATAGCAAGAAATAGCTAAATTGTATATTAATAGAAAATGAAATCTAAAATGTTATTTGGCCCGGATGGGTGGCAGCAAGGCAGACATCGGCCCATAAAGTTTTCAGGTGAATTAAGACAATAGACTTACCAAACAATATGGTAACATAGTTTTACTCTCAAAATTCAGAAAATATAATTTACCTTTTGGTTTTGCGTCAGTGATTATTGTTTGCTATTCCCATACACACTCCTAGACCCAAACACTTTCACCATAGACTGAAAAGTTGAGTGGTTTTCAAGACAACAGAGTGTTTCACAAATCGTCTCTGTCAGACGACGTATTGAAGTTACAATTGGGTAGACAGGAAGGTATGTAGGTTCATTTAAACTCCAAAATCCAAAAATTTTTGTTTTTATCGATTTCTTTATTATATTTTAACAATTACCGGAAATAAGAGGTTCAGCAGAATGGCATTTCTGGGTCGCATGAACAGCCAGGGTTCCCTGATCGATTGCGAGGTCTTTCGCGGTCCACGGTCAAAGAAACAATCGCCCCAGAGCCCCGCCAGCTCGAACGAGGAAGACGACGAACCGTGCGATATGCTACCCCACGCCAAGGGCTCCAGGACCTACATCAAGACTTACGACAAGGGGAGCCTCCTGCCGGCCATGGGCAGTCCCAGCACGGTGCGCTACGTGGGCAGCTCCGTGTCGTCCAGCGACCTCGTCTCGTTGGACGAAACGGAGACCTCCACCCTGCGCGGCGGCTCGCTCCCATCCACGGGCACCCTGGACGACACCAAGATCGATGAGGGTGTGGTTGCCGAGCTGGAGCTGGACTCCGATCCGGACACCCTCCGCGTCCAACTGGACGACAGCAGCAACAGCAGCGTCAGCAGTGACAGCAGTGGCAGCAGGAGTGGCAGCAGCAGATTCAGCTCCTTCCGGGAGGAGGACAAGGACTCAACCACCTCGATGTGCAGCTGGGAGGAAGCCATGTCCCGCAACGAGAGCATGCGACCCTCGCAAGACAGTAATGCCAGTGTCACCGTGTCCTCCCTTCGCCTCAACTCTGGTCGCGGATCGCCACCCCTGACCTTCACCCGCCGCCTCGATCCTATGCGCCTAGAACGCCCGGCAGCGGAGGCTTACGAGAACTGGCTGTCGGCGAAGCGCCGACAGCGCCAGACCAAGCGGCAGGCGGACCGAGCGGAAAAGGCAGCGATGCAGGAAAGGATAGCTATGCGGCAGCGTTTGTCGAAGGAGCGGTACGAGCAGTGGTGCCGGCAGAAAACCCAGCAAACTTATACCGCCAGCAGCACTCCCGCATCCAGGAACCCCCAAACAGGTGTACCGCCCAGGAATTCTTACGCAGGAGTACCGCCCAGGAAGTACCCCAATCCTCAGAAGAATCACCTCCATGAGTGGGAGATGGAGAAACTACGCCTGGCGGAGCAGCGCAGGCTAGAGCTCCAGAGCGCCCAACGGCGGGAAATGCAAGCGAAGATGCAGCGCCAACAGGATGCGGAACAGGCTTTCCAGCGGTGGATCAAGAACGTGGCCCAACGACCCAAGCCAGTGCCCAGCTGCCAAGGGATGCAGTCACTCCGCGGCACCATATCCAGTATATACATCAATCCCAAGCAGTGGGTCAAGTGAGGGGGGCTGGGAGTGACGAATCGACTGTTTAGGATCTGGAAAGTGCAAATGAAATCATGAAGATAGGCCATATATATACCCATTTGAATAAATTAAATAAATGCCACATTCGGTAGAATTTCTTTATTAAATGATTGGGTTTTTTAGTGATTCATAAAGTGCTTTACATGATACTCCCTTTCTATAAAAGTTACTTGAAAGGTATCCATCCATAAGAGGGGCATGTTACTCATTAGCATGAAAAGAGCAAAACCCATCGCAGGTCAAACGCTTTCAAAGTTCACACCAACGTGCTCGCATTCCATTAACGAGCTCTACTTGGCCTAACCCACAAAGCAGCTCCATTTGAAGTCTTTATATATCTCGTTGAGAGTAACCGGTGTGCGGATGTGGATGGGAGTTATTCCTGACACTTGAAATCAAAACATTTGCTGGCATTCATGTGGCGCCTCATCGATGTATCCTTTTCACAGCCTGACGCTCTCTGGATGTTTGCTTTGGAATCTTTAATTTTCTCCTCATGAATTCATCGAGTTGAAAGTTTTTTAAATTTATGAGAAGCTAATGAATGTATTTTTATTAAAGCTCCATTACAGTTTTAAGTCTGCTTACTGCTTTTCTTTTCGGAGGAAACAGTTCAAGTTAATAAAACAATCAACGATTCAGAAGTTTGGCCGCCCTCGGCTGATTTATGTTTAATTAAAACTGTCTTGCACCTCTCGTTTTTTAAGAGCAGCTAACCTCTGAGAACTTTTCCACCTGTCGCTCAAGTGACACAATAAAAATGAGAGACGGCCCAGGTCGAAGGTAAGGCTGAAGAGCTGGGCAGGCAGGAAATTTATACAAAGTTATTTAATATGAAAATGGCGTGCAAGAAAAAATTGTGTTATTATTTGTGCTTCGGTTGGCTCCAGGGTCACTTGGCCTAAAGCGATTTAGTTTCTTCATTCTCTTTTCTGGGCTGCGAGTCGAATGGGGAATGGGACTCGAGATGGAAATCGACAGACGACCCGACCGAGGATTCGCATTAAATACCTTACCGCAAGTAATAATACAATTATTTATATTCATCTGGAAAATTAGCAGCTTCCAGTGACCCCTGAGTCAATTTACATGTTAATCAAATTAAAGCAGCTTCCCACTTTTTATTAATCCGAAGCCATCCGTTCCCTCGATCGGGTCTCAACAGTTTATATATGAGTTTCTCATTTCGCGTATCCATTTTTTCTGTTCTCATACTGGGGCCATTTTTTAATAATTTAATCCACTGCAATTGAGCGTCATGGCATGCATTTCAAGCCTAGACAGATTTATCGAAAACACAAACAAAGACCATCCATACCCGCCGTGCTGGGCCGAGCGAGCTAAGGGAGTGGAAAAAAGGAGAATCAAATATTTTTGCGCAAACATTGATTGGCAATCGCAGTGAAAGGCGATTTCGGTGGGGTGGTGGGTTGATGGCTTGATGGGAGCCAGCAAAAGGATAAGGGTGGTGCTCGATAGCATGGTGGACGGTAGCTGCGTGTTAACATACACCCGGACATCTGTAAATGTTCACTCTGGCCACGATACATGTGGAGAAAATATATTTTAATACCGAGAGATTAAAGCTAAAAAGTTAAAAATAAAAGCATCAGTCAAATAAATAAAATAAAACACCTTAAAACCTTTTTAAAAACATATATTCTCTTCAAAAATAATATATAATTTGTTAGACTTCTACTTTTCCCTACAAATTTAGTAAAATACCATCAGAGCTCCATTAAAAAATAGAAATGCTATCTACCATTTTATTGTGAGTATTCAAAGGACTAATCTTAAAAAGGCCACCCTCCATGGCAGTTTTGCTCGTTAGAGAAGTTTAGATCAATAGATCAGATATTTTGAAAAATGTTTTCAATATTTTTTTTCTTTTTATGTACACATGTACTCTCGCCCATAAAGTCATGATGAACTCCTGACGCACGCTGTTCGAGGGCGTGACGAACAAACATTGGCTGATAAAAAAATCGAAAGATGAAAACAGAAGAGGTGAAAGGTAAAGTGGGAAACGCAGACTTGTTTTATAAATGAAAATTCATTGAAAACTGATAGCGTGTGAAAAATAAACGGCATAAAAATATGATGTGTCCTTACTGAAGCTTATCGGCTACCATGAAACTGACGCCGAATTGATAGATTAACCAGCAAGGTAGAAAAACAAGATGACTTACCAAACAAATTATTTTTAAAAGTATTATTTTAACTACAAAATCATATAAAATATGTTATGAGTTATGTTATGATATGTTTATTAAAGAATAAATTATTAAAAAGTGTATGTAGTAGGCTACTAACCTTCTAAAAAATCATCGTGGTAAAAACGTTGGCATCAGACACAGAAATATGTGTCAATATCTGTTACCAGAATGAAAAGATTTTGTTTTTGATTGGAGCTATTTTCCAGTGGCAATTAGCAATAGAAGTCAAAGACCCACTGCTTTAGGAGTCAAGTGAACCGAATTAAATTAATTAAAAGCTTACAAGATTCATAAATAGAGACTGAAGCCTATGGATGATGTGATACTTTATATGACACATATCTCTTTGAATAACTATACAAAATAATGAAACTTATCCGATCTCAAACAGCCGATCAAAACTTTGAAAAACAATGTATAATATTCGCATACATTATGCATTCCCTTCGCAGGCCATTGTACGGGAAATAATAATTTAATTAGCACAAGCCACGTGGAGGGCAACTGCAGCAGCCAGGGGTTATGAGCTCCGGCCTAAAATTTGCATACATATCAAAAATACCAATTATGGCAACATTCTGCTGTCGCCAATTCATGGATGGCATCCCCCTGCTTTTCTGCTCCATCTTCGTGCATTAGACCAATTCACTGGCCACATAACGAGGGCCAGTGTGTGTACATATACTGGCCCTTTTCAATGGTGCTCGGGCATTAATGTTCAAAAGTCAATTAGTGGTTTCCATAAATGTGATTAAATTAAGTGACAATATTGTTACAGTTTTTACACATTTTGGCTTTTGGCTTCATTTGAATTGGGCTAACTGTGCCCTGTAAATTGGCTTATGACGATGTGAGCGGCGGAGGGTCAGTGCGGTTGCATTTAATCGAAAAATTTAACTTTAATTTGGCAAGTAATATTTGAGCAATTGTGTCAACGAGGATTTACGCCACAAAATTATACACACATATAGTTTTTAGGCAATTTACACGGCTATTTGTTGGAAATATTTGTTTTATTATTATGAGTAGATCAGCACAGAGGTACGGGTATCAAATTTACCAGTACCAAGACCTTTTAGAAACTTTAGTTATTTTCTTAAATAAACTTAATTCCAGTTAATGGCTGCCGGCCTTTAAGGAAAAACACAAAACCCATTTTCAGCCTTCTACACAATCTCATGACAACATACATATGCAAACCCACACACCAGGGACGTTTTTTCACTTGTCTCTTAGCATTTTTAAAATCAAAAAGCGACACAACGTCAAAACAATTTGTCGTCATTTAAAAGTCGACATTTAAATAAGAAAATGCAAATGCGAGGACAACCGCCAAGGAAGCAGACTGGTACAATTTCAACAGGACTAACAGCAGGGTCTCTGTGTAAATGTAAGCAATAATATTTTTTATGCGCTTGGAAGACACCGCATACGTCTCGTTTGCATAAAATTAAGTCTAGGCTGGGACGGAAAAAAACCCACACCAGTACCAAACCAGACTACGGCAGCTTGTCCTGTCCCGCTGTCCCGCTGTCCCGCTTCTGGTCGAGCATTACGAGCGCAGCTGCAAATGTAAAGTGCCAGGAAAATCGCCATGCACTGATACACAAATATACCGGCACACACATGCCAACAGGCACTCATACATTGCCTTTGCAAAAACGTGTCTATTACAATTCAATTTGACAATAGGCGCACACAAAAGCCAACCCAAGCAACAAACCAACCATTCAACCGCGCTAAGCTGCCACACAGGCCCTTAAAGCCCCCACACAGGAACACGTAGGCAAGCAAACCGAAAATACCCGAATATCCCAGTACCCTATTTAAGATTAAAAATCCATGCCAATTGTGAGACGGATAAGCTTATTTAATATTCGTATTTACATATGTTTGTATGAGTACTGGAATCTAAATTTTATTTGGTTATTAGTTTAATTGAATTTGTGGAGAAAAGTATCGCATGCCATTTTGTTGATTATAAATGATTCAATTAATACACACGTTTACGAGTTTTGTATTCATGCCACTTAAAACATAATTACCCCAGGCATTTTTTACAATCACTAATAGACATTTCAAATACATGATTGGATATCATTGAAGGCTTAAATCCAATCAAATTAATCCATTTATAAGAACATTTATTTTAATAATTTAGATAAGAAATATATTATTGATGGATCTAGTCTCTTGATTTAAAGGATATGAGAAGAAACCTGTTTGAATTGCTAATTTTTGTCTTTTATTTTGATTAAATTTCTAAAAAAAAGAGTATCTCAACTTCGAACTAAGCCACCTTACATTTTTATAGACATTTATGTTTGTTTATTTGTATTTTGGCCATGTTTTTTAACTGCAACGGAAACGTCAAGTAACTTTTTTTCAGCTCTACGTATGTTAGTTGATGAAAAACTGGGTAAAAACATACAAAAAAAATGAAATGGGAAAAAACACAAAAATCTGAGCGACGCAGGTGGCTCCGGTGGCGGAGGCCACAACAATGGTGACAATATGGAGCACGTTGTAGAGCGTTTGGGAGCTCGACTTCCCCTAGTCCCTGGGGCGTTATTTGCACGTTTCCGGTATAAATACACAACAGCCGAGATTTGTTTATGCGAAATGAAGCGCACAAAAGACAATTCGAATAAATGTAGCCAGAGCGAGAATTTTCCAACCACACACCACCCACTTTGGTGGCACTTTTGAAGTGTATTTGGGTCGGCGGGGTTCAGTTCCCTGGTGCGTGACTTTGGCGGAAATAAAATTTGTCAGCTTCTGGTGAGTGCCATGAGTCGTGACTTTAAATCAAGTTACAAATGCTGTTATATGTTTGGCAAACATTTGGGACTTTTCTTTTCCCGGTCCCAACAGGTTGCAAATTGGATCATTATATAATGGTATCCATTATTCAACATGCTATACAACCAGCCATTCCCCCAATTAGATTCCATGTCTCCTCTCAGCCATCAATCATTTATAACCTGATCCAATAACTAATCGCCAAATTGCGATAACCATCTTCATAATATGTTGTGACCAACGAGGAGTTTTCAGCCACCCGGTCAGCCAGTAAATAAATCATATGTGTATAAACTTTTTCACTTAGATAATATCTTAGGGCAGGAAATGTATATGTTGCCGTTCTTCCGAACCTAACGCTAGTCATAAGTTGGAGCCGCTACTTGGGAATGCCGAAGGAGCAGGACACTAGTTCGAAATTGTTAAAAATGGTAACAATTATTTGTTCTAAATTGTTTATATTGAATAATATACCACTATTTCATGAATAATATACCATTTTAAACTATCAAATAGACTTTTTATAAGTCCTATATCCAATTTGTAAATACTTTTCAATCTAGTCACGTCCGTAAGACCATTTACAAGAATTCTTATTTTATAAACTCAGAAGTTAAGCCAACTACTATTAGTAGTACAAACAAAAAACAAAGTCCTTGCCACACTGTACTGGTCCGGATTTACCAGCCGGGAAAAAAAAGTTTATTTAAGGCAAATAGCCTTAGGCTGCAACTTGTAAAGTTATTCTTTCACAAAAATCCACACGCACTCCCACATATGAATGTTTCTTACCGCTTCTTAGTCCAAAAATATATGCTTCGTGTGGAGGTGACAGGGTGGGGGAGACGATATATGTTATATGAAAAAATAGAATATTCGACTACGGCCGATGATGATGAATGGTTGGCGTGTGTGTTAGTTTTGGTTAGAACATGTGAAGGAATTCACATCAATTTGTAAGTAACCCATGCAGGGCAGTGGGCGTTTCAGCTTTACACCACGAGGCATGAGTTGCAGCAGCAACAGACTCTGGGATAGCTGTTCACCAAATCGATGACTTTAAGAAACCGAAACCGTTGTCCGGAGTCAGAGACCCGAGCCAGAGAACTGAGACTGGTCACGTATTATTATGGCCACAAAGCTTTGTCGCCCTGCCAGAATTTGATTTCGCTTGCCAAGTTATAGGCGCCTGTGCATTTGACTCCTTAGTCTGGCCTCTGTGACTTCTGTCCCATCTCCTCTCCACTCTGGTGATGTGTCTCCACTGTGGTGTGCTATGCTGTCGTGTCCTGCGCTGGAGTCCTTGTTTGGATTTGGGTGTTGACAACGTCCGTCAGGTCGGCCGATGATGGCGTTTGCTGATAACGTGAGTTTCCCGGACTCTCTCTTCTGGCCAGACCTACTAATTTTTTATGGCCCCTGCTGTGTAGCTTCCCTTTCCCCTTCTTTTCGATTGTGCTTTTTTTTTTGCTGGCCAAATATCAAATTGTTTTTAGAGCAGTCACCGGGTTTCAGCTTTTTTTGTGTCAGCAGCCAGCCACTTTTTATTGTTGTCGTGTTTCTAGTTTTTCACCACTGGCCCTGTAATCTGGTTCGGCGGAGCGATGCCTGCCCCCAGTCGCGCCTGGGATTACAGGCGACAGTGTGGAGGAGGGTGTGCGTGAAACCGCAGCCGGCTAAACGGAACATGGAGACCCGTCCCCGGATTGTGAGACACCTGCAGCGTCACTGCTAGTATTTAACATCTCAATTTTAGTGCTGGCAGTCCATTTGATCCTTGAAACTTTATATGTGACACTGTAGATTTTCCGAGTCATTGAAATTGAAGGAAACTAAGATCAAGTCAACAAGTAACCAATCCTCCTTGAATTCTAAAAATATTGTGATAAATTTTATAAAAAATAGAGACGAGGATAATTTCTTATGGTCAACTAAGTAGTCTAGCTAGAAGGTATACCATTGAAATCTATTCACAGATCATATCGCGTATACGAGGGGTGGTACATGTCAGCTTAAAAGTAGGCTAAAAAAAGTTCTACTCTAATTAAAGTTTCTAATTAATAATCCGATGAAGGTCATATTTCATATTCCTTTAAACGCATCTGAAACCAATTACCTTGATTTTCCTCCATTGGGTTTCAAGTAGCTTAGAATTATATTTTGCAAGCAAAGTCATACGCATTGTTACACAAGAATCTCAAAAGCTTACATAAGCTAATCTTACACCTTCACTCGCAAACTCACATGCACGCTCCCCTCCAGGATGAGCGGCCATCAGACCAATTTTCCATCTGCCTGCACTAAGAGGTGACCAATTGTGGAATTTAAAGTCATCAAAATATTTGCCATTGCACCAGAATTCAAATTGATAAATTACGAAAATACTAATTAAGACCCCGAGTGTTGTTGTACGACATTGCATTTCTCCATGAAATTATGGCAAGATATTACGATATTAATAATTTCCATAACCCGGCACACTCTTGTCTCTGTTGTAGTCAGGAGCCGCTTAAGTTCATGTCATTTGTCATATTTGAATTTTACACTTCCTTCCGGTCGTCGGCTCCCTTGGAATTGCAATTTGCCAGCGTCCTCGGCAGGATTACCCCGCTGCAGCCCCAACCCCCCAGATCGCAATCATCTTACTCCCCCCAAATGGCTCACCCATTATAATTAACCAAGTTGCTCGAACCACCCGTCATCGTCATCGTCCTCGGCCCGTCATGGGCATGACAAATATCTTCAATTGCAGTTCCTGCCTATCTGCGGGATGCATCTCAGTAGGGCGGTGTACACAGTTGCATTTTCTGTTGCCGTTGCTGTTGATGTTGCTGTTGCTGCTGCAGTGGCAGTTGCATATCCTCAGATGCCTCGAATGTCCACCAAGTTTATGCAAATTTCGTCGTCGTTGCCTTGATGCCGACATCCTGATTCTCGCTTACTGCCTACTTTAGATAAATTCCAGTGATTATAGATGCTCAATTGCACGTGCCTACGAACATGTGCACTCACATACATCCATTTATATGTATATACATACCTATATCTTAAGGTATATATCTATGTGGACATAATTCTGCCCATGAGTGCGTGCGATGGGGGATTTTGCTAAATTGATTTGAAATTTAGTATTTAGATGACTTTCGTGAATTTTGCATGTTGCTGCCCGAATTATTTTCTTATTAATTATACATCTTCTAATGAATACGAAATTAATTATGGCCCCTATTCTAAAATGTGTGTGCAATCGATGTACAGTCAATTTTATGAAATAGCTTTCCGATTTTCATGATTAATTACGTAACAAGATGAATGCCCTAAATGATGTCACTGATATGAATAGACAACCTTTGAAAATCAATTAAGTGAACAAATCTGTAAAAATTAATCAATCAGCCTCCAAAATAGGCAACCAATATCTACAGACAAAGGAAAAATTGATATGGGCTTGGATTGAAATGAGTACCTCCATCATATAGTCATGAAACTCAAATTAAAATTGTCAATTAATACAAAACATCGATCAACCCTTGAAACACATTGTACATGTGTACATTAACCCATTGTCGCAAAACCCATTCAAGTGAAATATGAGACCCGTAACTGTGAATAGAAAATGCAAACAGTTGGCAAACACTTTTCAACAATTCCTGAATCAGTTTCTTGTTACAGCTTTCCTAAATGTTTCCCATCTTTAATCAAAACAAATGGTCAAGTTTTCTGAAAGCAAGTCGACTGTGAAAAATTCTTATTAAGTTTGAATGTTTTTTAAACTTAAAAGAAAAATAATTACCTACTTGCATTATTTCCAATACAATTGTTAATAGCAAACTTATTTATTAAATTTAATTTACAATCCTAACATTAAGCATTATTTTATAGCAGTGCAGGTATATTGCTTTTGTCTTCCATTTCTATTGAGGGCGTAAAAGTTCTTGGCGATCCTTTATGAAAGTGTTCATGTGTATTGCATTAGATTTGATTTCCAGCTCACTTTACACACTTGATTTCAATTACAAAGTTTCTTCAGTGGCATGTGGAGCGTAGTTGGGGGCTCTTGGCTAACGAGTAAAAAATTCCGACTGCACCACACATGCCCCATTCGAGGGTGAATTGCAATTACCCCTTGTATTAGTTCTGGAGAACCTTGACTTAAGTAACCAGCCACAAGTTGCATGTTTGCAGCGCGTAAATTTTTTCCGTTTATAGCCGAGACAGACAATCGAATGAGAAAGTTGTATTTTATGTGCGGACAATAAATGGTTGGGGGCTAAATGTCAATACCCAGTGCATATAAAATGAGGGGTATATTTTTCCATTCCAAAGAAACCTAAAACTTTCTTAAAATTTAAATAAATTACAAGAAAGTAAGCTTCTTGGATAACTAGTGGCATATATAAACATTTTCATCTTCATAATAGGTATCTCTAGTCTATATCCCTGAATACCTAGTCCTAGGGAGTTTAATTTATTTTCTGCTTGCATTGTGCGGCGGAAGTAGTTAAAATTGAAGAGGCGGACACGCCTCCTCGGAACTACTTAGATGCTAATGATACATTTAAATGAGGAAATCTACAGGCAAAAAGACTTCATACACTTAATCCTGTAGCATATACAAAACAAATCCACCTTGACCACTTCTGACACTAGTTCACCCAAAAAAGAGTTCTGTGAAAAGCATAAATAGAAAAGTATTAAGGACCATCACAGTGCCAAGCACACTTGGAACTTACGCCTTCGGTTTAAAAAACTTTCCACAGACAAGAGGCTCAAGCACATTACCCAGACACCAAATACAGAGCTCAGGGGCTATGACAGTTTGGAAAATCAGTAGACTGTTGGCTCCATAAAGTGTCATTAGCTAAAGCGGTGGAGTAGTTTACTTTGGACTTGGATTCACGAAATGGGTTTAGGAAACAAAACAACCAAACCAAAGAAATTTTTTGATTTAAAAAAATATAAACTTTAAACTAAAATAAAAATGCAGCACTTTAAGGATGCATTTCTTAGGACGTTCCTTTTAGTCTTTTCTTTATTTGAAGGATGCATGGTGTATAATTCGTATAAAATATATTTATTTTTATTTAAAATAAGTTGTATCCTTCAATATAAATATTGATTAACTTTCTCTGATGATTTTTTCTGGGTCCACATTGATGTTGCCTCGATGTCGTCGCTGTTTATCTATTTGAAGTATTTGAAAAAGCAAGCTTCGTTTGGCTTTGTGGTTGGATTTTAATATTGGCACTAAGTAGCTATCAGAACGTCGCCGGACCATTCAAAATGAAGTGGCTAACTTGTTTATTATTGTTATTATGACTCTACTTCTCTATGGCTCTTTATCTCCATCGGGTTTTTCTTTTCGCAAGTTTTGTGCTGCAAATAGTTGAGTTTTTCGAGTGTCTGCTTTTCGACAATGTTGAATGGTATTTTCTTTTAATTAAAAAGCAAATTCCGACCGTCTCTGTCATTAGGCTGATTGAAAACTAGAGATATACTCCATGGAAGTAGATGGCTTTCAGGCAGCTGGTCGAGGACCGCACCGGACCGGACCAGGCCGACTCCCAAGTAAGCAATTTTCCCAAAAACAGTAAATAACAAATAACTGCATACCGTGTCGATTTTTAAGTGCTTCGCCTGAAATGGTCGAGCTGGCGCAGAAAAAAAGGGGAAAAAACTGCGAGTAAACTAAAAAGTTGAACTGCCAGTTGAAGGCGCCCTCTGCTCCTTCGACCTCTGCAATGTGTCCAAATAAGCACTTGGGCCATGAAATGCCAGCCGCATAATGACCACGGTCGGGGTCTTATTTTCGTTTGCATGTGGGGAGCATGGACTATTCTAACCCTTCGTGTCGATATGTTCACATTGCCTAATGACTTTCATACCGACATGTGCCATGCACTTTGTGCGTAATACTTCTAGGGAAATAATAGACCTGGTCAACGTATGCGTGTTGGTAAGATGGGAACAGCTAATTGAAACAACCATTAGAACCTAGTCAAACTTTACAACAAAAAAAATGTATTAATAAATAAAACTTCTTTCAATTCTTTTTTTTTACTGAATATATGAATACAATTTAATAAGTGACTATCAGTTTATAAAAACAAATGTTTAATTAAAATGAATTTTTAAGTACAGGTATTCAAAGTATGTAGAAAAAATAGAAAAAAAAGTAGGGAATTTCATGCTCTAATTATAAATATCTCAGCCAAATTGATTAACCTCTCGGCTAAAATATTTCACATTCCACTAAATTAAATTATACATTTTCTGTTGATTTACTGACAATTGGAAACATTCTTTTTTTATTATCTTTTGAAATAACAAAACCTCTATAATTGATATACAATAGTGACGCCAACTAAGCATTCGGTATGGCTGCATTATTTCGAGTCCCAATCGATTGCATTTTCTGTGTGGAAATGTGATCTTTGAAGCAGCGGAAAATCGACAATTCGGTCAGTGAAAACAAAAACTAGCGCCGCAATTAATTTTTCGCGCAAACCGTGCAAATAATCAAAAATTGGAATGAGCCCCGATGTATCGTAGCCCCGGCAGCTGATCTGGTTGTTGTTTTTAATGCAGTTGCGTCACAAAAATAGAAATACAACACCCCAGCCAGTGGCTGCGTTGAGATGGTCCCAAAATTGTTATCCCGTGATTGCGGCGAGTTTTGGGTGGTTTTGCTTAGAGACCACTCTTCACTGCCCCCTATCCACTGGATGCCCCTTTCTCGCTGCCCGCTACGCAGTTGGCAGTCATGAAACAATAATGTCCGCAAATTGACGCCACAAGCTGTTGGTTCAATGAGAATGCCCACCCACGCACATACCACCCACCGACCCACCCACGCTAACTCACTCCAGTTACCTAGGATGCACATGCAGCTGCGTCTGCAGCACTTCCTCTACGACGCCATATTGAATTTGAGCCTATGACGGAGCCTACGAGGGTCCATTGCTCCTCTGTCTTCCCTACATGAACCCGAGCAGGAACCCGTGCCCAAGCTCCAGGCTGTTCGGCCCTCCCTGCCTGTTTTCCTCATTGTTTTGGTTCTGTTTTTATTTGCCAGCTTGCTTTCTGCTGGTTAGCTGGTCGAATTTCCCGAAATTTGCAGCTCTCAGGCAATCTCTATACTGGGAGAAATTAAAATGGTTTTAATATGCTCAAATACCTGAAAATAAGAAACTTCTCAAGATAGGTGGAGAAAAATATGTATCTCTCTTATTAAAAGTTAAGTACAAAAACAAAATAAAATAATTTTTTTAAGTGAAATTCGCTGGAGTCATCGAAGTGCTTGTCATCGACGGAAGCAAATTGGCTCCCCTCACCCGCATAACGTGGACAGCACGTGCCATAATTATCATAAGAGTTGCGACTGGCCTGGCAACTTGTTGTTTAAAATGCATTGTGATTTGCTTGAAATCAAAAGTTCGTGTAGATTTGTTTGCAGCCCACTGCTTTCAGAGAGTTCTGGCTTCGAAATCGAAAATAAAAATCAACCAAATATTCACTGACAAAGGGGCAACGGTGCGTATACGCAATGACCGCAAACGAGAAGTGGGTAGTATAATTGATTGAATAAAATGAAGGATATTCATACCTTTATTCCACCATAAATATTCTCTGAAACTTTTCAAGCTTAAACATTTTTTATATATAATATTATTCCTTAAGAAACTACGATATAGAAAAAAAATATTGGATCCCTATACAAAAGAATAAACCTTTCCCTCTTTTTTCTTCAAATTATTGTATTAAAATCCTACCATGGCTATAAACAAATTAGCCAACAAACCAAACAAAACAGTACCATAACCCGGCAGGTTTATTATAAAAGTCTTACCAATAAATACCAATTAATATTTTATCCGCAATATAAACCACCCAAGCTATAAAACAATTTGTGGTTTTTTAGAATCTGGCTTCACGTTAAAACAAAACAACGAAAAAACGTGAAACTGTGGCAGAAATAACAATAACAAAAATTGTACAATGTGGTTTAAGGACTCGCCACAGCTAAAACAATTCAGCCAATAAAATAAAGGATAAAAGGACCAAAAAGCATTTATTCAAATCAAAACGAATATGGAGCCCTGTCCAAAACGGAAAGAAATCTAGTTTGGAAAATCCCGGAAACTAAACTGGGGTCGTCACACACTCGATTGGAGTCCCACCCCTACCACATATGTATGTAGTCCCCACAACATGGTCGACATCCCTTCACACGCACTGTTTGCCATAATGTTTTGTGAAGTTTTTTCTTTTTGGCTTTTTTGTTTTTCTGGTTTTTTGCTGCCCTTTTTTGTTGCTTTTATTGGTCTGTCATGTTTATCTTGGCAAGTTGTTTTTGTTTGCCATGTAATCGAGTCAATTGTTTCCGCTCCGTCGATGGGGCAATCGACTGCGTCGGGTTTTATGCGTTTTTTGTTTTCTGTTTTTTGTTTCTTTGGTAAAAAGAAACTTTTGTTTTCCGTGTTGCTGTTCCATGGTGTTGATACAGCCAACATCCGTCCGGCGAATTGTTGCCTGAGGGCGTTGCTGACATGGGTTAATAAGCTTGTGGGTCTGTCACTTTTGACAGAGATGAGCAACCCGAATATTAAATTAAGTGTTTGCAGCTTTTGCCCAAGCCTTTCCTTAATGAGAGCATAATTTATAGGAATTTTTTTTACACCGATTTGGTTTTGCTTTCAAGGGATATTATCCATCAATGGAATAGGGAAGGACTTCCAAAACGAGCAAGTCTATATCATTATTAATTTTCCCCAGATTCTTGAGCTTCTTGACTTTTAACGATTCGGGACCCTTTTTGAAATGACGAAGAATGCTGGGATGCCCAATATGGCCCCCAGCGATGGCTATATATTTGCCATATATATATTTATATCCGATTCTTGAACGGAATACCTTAAACGAATTGTGGATCGATTCTTTATCATTCTGCATCAAAATCTAAGAACGAAGTATTTTTTAGATTTTTCGTCCCATTTTCTGGGGGATCCCCTTCGAAATGATGAAGAATGCTGGGATGCCCAATATGGCCCCCAGCGATGGCTATATCTTTGCCAATTTCCATCCGATTCTTAAACGGAATACCTTAAACGAATTGTGGATTGATTCTTTATTATTCTGCATCAAAATCTAAGAACGAAGTATTTTTTAGATTTTTCGTCCCATTATCTGGGGGATCCCCTCCGAAATGATGAAGAATGCTGGAATGCCCAATATGGCCCCCAGCGATGGCTATATCTTTGCCAATTTCCATCCGATTCTTAAACGGAATACCTTAAACGAATTGTGGATTGATTCTTTATCATTCTGCATCAAAATCTAAGAACAAAATGTTTTTTAGATTTTTCGTCCCATTATCTGGGGGATCCCCTTCGAAATGATGAAGAATGCTGGAATGCCCAATATGGCCCCCAGCGATGGCTATATATTTGCCAATTTTCATCCGATTCTTAAACGGAATACCTTAAACGAATTGTGGATTGATTCTTTATCATTCTGCATCAAAATCTAAGAACAAAATATTTTTTAGATTTTTCGTCCCATTTTCTGGGGGATCCCCTTCGAAATGATGAAGAATGCTGGGATGCCCAATATGGCTCCCAGGGATGGCTATATCTTTGCCAATTTCCATCCGATTCTTAAACGGAATACCTTAAACGAATTGTGGATTAATTCTTTATCATTCTGCATCAAAATCTAAGAACGAAGTATTTTTTAGATTTTTCGTCCCATTTTCTGGGGGATCCCCTTCGAAATGATGAAGAATGCTGGGATGCCCAATATGGCCCCCAGTGATGGCTATATCTTTGCCAATTTCCATCCGATTCTTAAACGGAATACCTTAAACGAATTGTGGATCGATTCTTTATTATTCTGCATCAAAATCTAAGAAAAAAATATTTTTTAGATTTTTCGTCCCATTTTCTGGGGGATCCCCTTCGAAATGATTAAGAATGCTGGGATGCCCAATATGGCCCCCAGTGATGGCTATATCTTTGCCAACTTCCATCCGATTCTTAAACGGAATACATTAAACGAATTGTGGATTCTCCTTAGAATCAAAATCTAAGAAGGAAATATTATTCAGGGAAAGGACAGGGTCTACCCTGCCCATCCGATCCTCTAGCGGAATACCTTCAAATATTAAGTTTATCACATTTTAATCTTTGTTTAATAGATCTCTGAATAAATATAAAATTATTTAAGCTGGGACTTTAAGTAATGTTGACATTTTGTAATGTTTTTATTGTTGGTAATTTATTTTATAACTGTACAATATAATCTGAAATTTAGTTGCCTAGATAAGCGTACAAACAACTTAATATTTCTATAATTTTGAAAGGAAAATGAGTTTTTTTACAAATTATAAATCTCAAAATGTATACATTCATATTTCTGTTGCCTTCTTTAAAGGGCACATTGAAGTGGATCAGCAATGAAGGGTACAATTTTACCGTTATTTTGCATATAATAACATTGCTGAAGATCCTTGAATTTGGTAGAAATTCAATTGATAAAACTAAAAAAATTAATTTAAAAAATAGCGCCCTCCTCCTCGATTCTCATAGGTTGCACTTAAGCAAGCCGGAAAACTGAAAATAAAATCTTTTATTTTTTGTTTATTTCGTTTCTTGTTTTTGTAATGTTTATTGTTTTTGTTGTTATTGTACTTTTTGTTGTAAATTGCTTTTTCTATTGTAGAGTTTCAGTTTCTATTGTAATTTTTTTTTTAAATGTTTTTTGTTGTAATATTTTTTTTTTATGCATGCGTGGCTTGGAACACGTGTCCCTGCCATACTTCCACAACTCTTTTACAAGAAACTGTAAGTTGCGATTGAAGCAGTCAATGCGTGTTTGCGCATTTCCCTTCATAAATATCTGCCATTGCTGGGGGCCATATAGTATTGCCCCCTCATTAATTTCACATAAAATAATATCGAATCGAAATTGGCCAAGGTACAGCCAGTGAAGCGCAATAGGATTAAATAAATTATTTGGAATAGAACAAAGAAATTTATTCTTGTACTCTTAGATGTGGTGCCATCACTCCGACCATGTATGGCGTGATCACTCCAGTGATTGCACCAATGCCGTTGGTGATCGTTGGCCGTTGGCCCTGAAAGTGACCGCATAGTTGGGACTTATGTACATAGAACTTAGTTTCATGCTGGAATAGAAGGCACCCATAAGACCCATGCAGATGGTGAAGAAACCGACGACATGGACACGACAACAGCCGGAATAGGAGGCGCCCACCATGAAAATGACCGGGCCTAGGGATGCGGCGACGGCTTCCTGTAGCTTGGAGGAGTCTGCAAGAAAGAGTAAGTTACATACAAGATATCTACAAAACAAGCCACCTGACCACCACCTAACACCTAGTTTACATCACTCGTTTGCCGGGACCCAGGCGGCCAGAAAACCATGCCGCCCAGGAAGATCGCCAGAGAGAAAGAGCAGAGTGAACACGACGGTGGAGAGAATGCCAATGACCAGGATCCATACACCGCCAAATTTCGCTCCCAGCATACCGCCAGGAATATGCGTGACGATGTGACCAGTAAGAAGGAAGACAGAATCAGGACCTGCAGGTAATACGTCCCTTACGTGGCGGATCGAATAAAATAGTTTGTTCTCAAATTTTGACGCAGAATTATGGAAAATCGATCTGCAAATTATTCAAGGTATTCCGCTTCAGAATCGGATAAAAATAGTCCATCTTAAAGAGGGGGCCTATATCTCTGCCAGTTCTCATCAGATTATCAATATTTTAATTATTTCGAATACATTTTATATTTTTTCAAATTGTTTGAGGGAATCCCTTGCAATATTCATAGGCAAATGGTTCTTAGCCAAAAAATCCTTATATTTGCCATCGTTTGATGGCATTTTTATTTCTCTACAACACACAGCTTTAATTTTGAAGAGAGGCCTGCCTCACAAAAAAAGTTTTTTACCCGCTCTACTTAACATTCCCGTCAGCCATTTCCACCCACAAATTTGGGTTTCTTGTGTTGGCAGGCTTGGCGTCAATTACCGGGCCATAATTAACCCTTATTTGTACATTTTATAGCCAGCACCGTAAAAGGGCCATTTAAATTACAAAGCGCAATACAAACCATAGCCATTTGGCAGGACGACGATGTCGTTTGTTAATCGGCTGCTTGCATTTCCCGCGACTCCAACGACCTGAAATTTCGAGGAGCCGCGTTCTGGACGCCGAATTGTCTGAGGTGGAATGTTTATGCGTTGAGTAGCATTTAACTTTAAGGCGAAATTGGCCGGCAGTTGCCTTGAAGCGGCTTACACATTGAGTGAGCTGCGGGCAAGCGGCTTAACTCCCATAATCCAAGTATCTGGCCCGAACGCAGCCCAGACACTTGACCCTTTCACCATGGCTCCACCTCCTCCCATCCCCAGTTTCGAATTCCATAGCCCGGCCTTTTTTATGTTGGTTACTAAAGGCCCACAGAGTGTGTATTTTGATGCGGGATGTGCTCATCGAAGTGGTCGGAAACAGAACAAAACGCAGTCCAAAATTTGCTTGTTAGGTCATAAAAATTCAATGGCTTTGGGCCTGTATCTGTATTGATCCAGTTTTAAAATTTTCTGAAAATTCGCTAAAGGTTTAGTTTAAGTTGATAATTTAATAAACGGGTTAAGAGATTTACTAATGGTTATTGGGTATATTAATTGACTTTACTGGAAAAATATTTTTGATATTATGGATAGATTTATTGTCTTTTACTGCCTTTAGTATTAAGAAGCCTTTAGCTTTTTTAGTTTAAATTCAATTTTTATTATTATACAATATTATATTTAAATAGTTCCAATTTTTCAGTTATTTTTATGACTAGTTTTAGGCCTAAAATATTTCACTGAATGATTGCAAGCCTTTTCACTATTCTAATTATCCTTTCTAGCATTCTTTCTTTTTTTCCCACTGGACATAGTGGACATTTGCTCCATTGAGGAATAGCCGGTAGAAGTGGAGTCCCTGCTCCGTTGATAGGTGTGACGTGGCTTTTTGGTTTCCCAAAAACGAATCAGAAACAGGACTTCAGCCTTCAAGGCCATCTTAGGGGTTATCTGCAAAGAAGGATCATATCCATTAATAGGTTATAGCTTTGAAGTGGAAATACTCTTTCTTACTTTTTCTTTCAGGGCTATGCGCTGCACATGCCTCAGGAACTCGCCCACTCCAATTATAAATGCAATAATCACTCCCACTATGAGCACCACGAACAGTCCACCCACCGATTCCATATCAAGTTTGCCGTCATCGACGGGCTCGGGTCCTGTGTCACTGGAACTATCATTTGTGTTGAGCCATTTGTTTCGAAAATAGTACAGTCTTCCTTTTTCGCTGAGCCTGAGAATCCCCACGCTTAGATTGGAACGAAACTGGGAGTCTGTAAAGATAGGGGACAAATATTTTTAGAATTTTGAAATTCGCACAACTCTTTGAAACTTACTAAGCGGAACAGCTATGCCATAGTGCTTCTGGCCGAAAGCTTCCCCGATCTGGATTAGATCGAGGTTTCGCTGAACGTGGTACTGCAGGCTGGTGGTCTCCATCAGGAAGGCGTAGGTGCCCTTGCTCACCTTGACACGCTTAACACCCTCTTCGTTGCTCTTGGTGAAGGCATCCGGCTTGAAGGATAGCATTTTGTTCCAAGCCATCCGGTTCTCAGTATCATTTGAATCGGAAAAATAGACCGAGGTGGCGCCTCCTCGAATGGTGCCAAACTGCACTTTGTTCTGGTCGACGAGATCATGGAGGGAGGCTATGTCATTAGAGATCTTTGACGAGGTGACGAAGGCCGCCAACTTGGCAATGTAGGTTTGCGAGACGAGCAGGGCGAAGATCCACCAGAATGCGGTCAACAGGCGCATGGGAACGCCCCTTAAATGGAATCAGCAGTAGTACTGGCTATCATATGATCTCCTTTAGCTCTCTTACCTGGGCAAAAGGTCGCATCCCTGGTTAAGCATGGAGCCCAATACCAGCCACAGAGTATTTCGCATATGCCATATATTCTCCTGTTCCAGTTCATTGTTTTCATTTTCCACCGGCTTCTCCCACTCCAATCGATCCATTCGGCCAGTTATAATCAAGGCAATTGCACTGATCACCATGGCTATGATAACATACAGCCAGACCTCAAAATTGTAGGGTTTAAGGAATCCGTATTCGTTTGGCTCAGGTGGAGGTTTCTTGTAGGCGAGGATGCTGATGCCCAGTTGCATGAAGGGGACCGTGAAGTCCACAACCGATCGACGAGCCTGGGTGATGGTCAAGTCACAAATTCCTATTTGTGCATGCTAAGGAAAAAGGTTATTAGAAATATAATGTTTAATTAAATATACTATTTTCTTACATTATCAATCAAGGCTCGAATAATTCCATCCCATTCATCGGTGGTCGGATCGTAGCTTCCATACTTATTATCCTTCACTGGCTCGAAGTCGAACTCGAATTTACATTCCTGGGCCAAATCGTAAATAAGGTCCACTACATAGCCCTCGAAGCGATCGTTTCCCTCGTAGTGAACACCCTCTGGTTCTTCACTAAAATGGTAATCTGTATTTAATATTAACACACATTTAACACTGAAACATTTTGTTGGAAACCAACCGCCAACTAAAGTAGGGTTCACCCACACGCGTTGCAATCTTATAGCGGACAGGTTTCTGGGAGAAGTCCACTTTGTCCTCCAGCCGTTTCTGCTTCATGGCCTGGGTAGAGTTTTCCCTTATCTTCTCATAGCTGACAAGTTGAAATTCCTTGTTCCAGATATAGTTCACCCGATCGATAATGGGATTATAAACGTCCAGATTAAAGTCATCCCGCTGGCCATCAGCATTTATATGTAGTTTTTGGGTCTTGAAAGGAGGCTTGGCTTGCTTCGGGGATATCTGGAATTTTTAAATAAATATAAGATTCCTATTCTTTCCTAAATACAAAAACATACATTCTTCATTTGTTCAACCAATCGTGGTCCTGGTTGCCAAAATCCTAGACCACACCTGGTCTGGGGCGCGTAGAATCCAGACCGTTGACTCAACTCAAGAAGAGCGTTGTAGAACAAAACCACTGAGTCGTAAAGTAGTTGGGTTTCCAGCGAATTAAACTTTAAATATAGGTTAAAATAAGAAATAGTATTTTCATAAGAAAAAATAAGAAATAGTATTATCCTACCCTGTCGTCTACTTCATTGTCAAATACATCGATTTCATCGTGAACTGGCGGTGGAATGTAGTTTCGTATCCTGATGGCGGCAATCGATACAGTGAATTCCTTTGAGTAGAAACGATCTATTCCACTAATATGAGTATCCAGATTCGTTAAAAACAAATGCTGTAAATATTTAAATTATTTTAATAAACGGTTTTGGGTCTCAAGATGTTCAAAACTTACATTAAATGCACCGGTCATGTTAAATCCAATAGAGGCGTTGATTACATTTACTAAAATATCAGGGGGGCAGTCGAGGAGCACATACTTTTCATTGGCAGTACTGATTTGTTTCCAGAGAACCCGGTAGTCATCGCCACGTTCAAATTGCCGAATTTTAATGCCTGTCTTGTGGAGCTGCTTCCAGGCCAATATGTGCTGAAGCCGATTCAGATCTAGGGAAGTATAATTAGATCAAAGATATGAAAGTACATAGAGATGCAATACCCACTGGTGCCTTTCTCGTAGACAAGGGTGAAGGAATTCCAGTTGAAACTCTTACTAGCCAAGACATCCAGTATGGCAGTGGAGAGAATCAATTCCATGGGCGCCACATTAATGGTCATCTGGTGGTTAAGACCTTCCCTAGCCGACTTTTGGGGCGGCCAATCGAACTGCAAGTGGGGTATACCTGTCGTATTACAGAGCACCTCCACGATGTCTGAATGTAAACAGAGAAACATAAAGATTTTGTATTTAATGAGAGTGAGAGATAAATCAATTGCCTTGGCTATTTTGTTTAGAATTATGCGGGGAACTAACAAAACACACAATAACCATTCCGAGCAAAACACAAAGAGCACAAAACCTAAAAATCAAATGCGATTTTTCTTGGCAATTGTTCAAATTGTCTCCGTCTAGCAAACTATAGAGATCTGAAGCCAGAAGGCATCATTTTAATGGCAAACATGTGTGAGTGTGTTTAGATGATTTGAAGAATCATTAACGAGGTTGACGAGCCTTTAGAGATTCGTCCAAGACTCTCAGCCGAACCGTGACAGACTCTGCTCCGCGCCCTCCATTTGTCTCTCTGTATTATCCAAATGGAATTTATATATGTTTCAGCGTGGTGCTGCAGACTGGCATTATTTTGTGACGGCAGACCATAAGATTTTGTTTAAAAATAATTTAATGATGGGTATGTTGACTAGAAAGAAGAAAGCAACTTACCGCTGTTTGTCTTTGAACTTGGTCCGAAAATAGCCACCACACCATTTCCAATCAAGTCACAAGCTAAGGAGTAAAATCATAATGTCTCCCAATAAATTCCTTACATTTCACCAACTCACAGATCTCTTGCAGGACAATGCTGTCGTCTATAGTCAGATAATGCTTGATGGCATCCAACTTCAAGCTGGGATTTATTGCATTCACTTCCTCCACTGCCGCATCGAAGGCTTCGGCCAGCTTCATCTCCGTATCGAAAAAGATGGCTCCTAAAGGAAATCACATTTCGTAAATGACTTTTACAGACAATCGAAAAACACACACTAACCGACTCTCAAAACCAGGACCTCATCGTTGGCGTAACTGGATAGCGCCAAAGTGGCAAACAGGAAAAACCGTAACGCGAACATCGTGTCATCTGTGGCAGGTCATAATTAGGTCAGTTTTTAACAAGTGATTCAGTTCACAGCACTTGGTCCGACATTCGAGATTCGTATAGGAAATATATTTGGATCTTTTCCGATCGCTCGACACACAAAAAATAAATGGACTCGATCTGTTCGGGGGAAAAGTTGGCCAAGCACTGGGGAGGCCGCACAAAAAATACGTTTTTTGGAGCGAATCTACGAGAGAACTTTTTGTTTTTACGTCAAGCACAACCACTGCCGTGAGTGCCGGAGTCTCATTTGTTCGGCGGACGGAGTGATCTCCTGCGATCTCTAGCTGGAAATGAACCAATAAATATGTGTGCTCTAAAATTAGGCGAGACGGACGCCTCCACAACGGGATAAGTGGTGCATCACATGCTTAAAAAATGGCTTTAAAAAATTAGACGAAATATTACATATGAAATCCGGAAATAAAACAGAACTAGAATGAGTATAATTTATACTATATTTCCCATTGCTTTCCTGCTAAAAATTTATCTTTGATGCTGTGTAAACTTTAGAAAATTAAAAAATTTTTATCGGAAAATAGATCTATCAACACCACATCAGCCCATCTTCAATTAAGTAATTAGCATTTAATTTCTACAATTCTCTGTTTATAATCTTTTGGTGTTTTTTTTGTCACGCTTTTAAAATGTTTATATAGTTTTAAATTTAGAACTGGGCCCCTTATTTGTTCCTTTCCGTTCCATATATACAATAGTATCTTTAATAAAGATACATATATTATTAAAACAAAATATTTTAACTGAATAGCTTCATAATCTTTTAACATTAAAAGATATTTTATGTGCAATTATTATAACATTTTATTGAAACCTTTTTTCAAACAATATTGTCAAAGTACTTCAACTAGCCGTCTTGCTGCGGCTCTTTTCCTTGGAACTTCGTCTTGAATCTGAGGATCTCCGGGAAGTCGACTTGTCGCTGCTACTGGAGATTCTTATTGGTTTCTTGCGGACCCAGAACTTGAGGGCAAAAATAAATTCCGCCTTCAGTGCCTCCCAAGGAGTAACCCGCTCTTCGACCGCCACATGCTGCACATTCCAAAGAAACTCGACTATTCCCAGGATGACACCGGTCAGGACGCCACCAGCTAGCACCAGGAAAACACCACCCAGTTCTATGATGGACAGCTCGTCGCCGTCCACCTCGTGTGCGGCTTCGCAGGTGACATTGTGCTTTTTCCACCATTTGTTCTTTAGCTTATAGAGCTCGCCCTTCTCACTCAGCTGCAGAATGGAGACACTGAGGTTGGTCCGATAGTCAGCGCCTGTTCAGGATGGGAGAAGATTAGCTAGAGGACTGCATATCTATCAAAATTCACTCACCCAAGGGCACAGCCAGGCCGTAGTGCTTCTCACCGATCGTCCCACCTATTTGGGTTAGATTGCAATTTCGCTCCACGTTGTACGTCAGACTTGTGGTCTCCATCAAAAAGGCATAGCCACCTGCTTCCTTCACGACCCTGGTTACGCCCTCCTTGTTGGTGCTAGTAAAGGCGGAGGGTTCGAAGTCCTTCATTTGGTTCCAAGCCCTCTGATAGTCGGTGTCATTCGACTCGGAGAAGAATAGGGATGTGCTGCCACCTCGCATACTGCCGAAGCTCACTTCATCCTGTTCGATGAGATCCTGCAGGCTTTTGATGCTGCTCTGCCATTTGTTGCTGGTCAGAAAGGCGGCCAAGTTGGCAGTATAAGTACTCAGCATCATTAAGGCAAAGAACCACCACATTCCAGTAAGGATACGCATATGGGGACCCCTGAAAAAATAATTATAGTAATAATAATAGTGTAACAAATAGTCAAACCGACCTGGGAAGAATATCACAGCCCTGTTGCATGATAGAGCCCACCATCAACCAAGTCGAGTTGTTCACATTCCAAATATTCTCCAGTTCATCGGGATCTTTAATTGCCGGATTTGGAGGAAGCCATTCTCGGTAAGACAGCCTACAAACAAGTATCTTCATTATTTATATTATTGTGTTTAATTCTAATGGAGACATACCTGGCAATAAAAACGAAAGCCAAAGTGATCACCAACTGAGCAAATATCATGTAGATCCAGACGTCGCCGGCGAAGGGTTCCAAAAAGGCAAACGGATTCTTCGGCTCTGGGGGTTTCTTGTAATGCAAAATACTAATGCCCAGCTGCATGAAGGGCACTGTGAAGTCAACAACAGACCTTCGTAGCTGTGTAATGGTCAGATCACAAACACCTATCTGGGCATGCTAAAAAATTAATTAAATAATAAGATAATTTGTTTATATGTATTGTTTAAACAACCTACATGATCTATAAGTTTTCGAATAATGCCATCCCATTGCTTGGTCTCAGGATTGTACTTTCCGTTTCCATTCACAATCATGAATTCATAATCAAACTCCATGATTTCGGAGAGTTTACTTATGAGGTCCACAGCATATCCCTCGTACTTCTCTCTGCCTCTGAAGTTTTCATGGTCCTCCCTAAAACATCGAATAATAGATTAATCTTGGAGTAATTATTTTCATTGTCCTAAAACAAACTTCATCATAAAGTAAGGCTCCTCATAGTGGGTAACCACCGTGTAAACTCGACGCTGCTCTGAAAAATCCTGGGTGGATGCTGTGTTTTCTAGCTCCAGGCTGAGGCGTCGTTTTTTTATTCCATTATCGGGGGTCCAGACCATCATGGGCTCGTTCACCGTCGGCTTGTAGATCTCCAGATTGAAGCTTGTCCGCTGTCCATATTCATCCAGCTTCATGTTTTCTGTCTTGAAATTGGGCTCCACATCGTCCTCGGAGATGGTCTTCATTTCGTTGACTATGAAAGGCCCCAGAATCCAGGGAGTGGTACTGCCACAGTACCTATTGGGCGGCTGATACGGCTCCATGGCAGCAATAACTCTCCGGGCAGAGTTGGAAAAGAGCACCACGGCATCGTAGATGAGAATGGGCAACATCGTTTGGTTTCCCAGGATTTGCTTTTGGTTTCAAAGATATGATCAGATATTAATTCATTTTATGATCTTTTAGTGATTTGTACTTACATCCACATCAGTAATACGGGTCTTTTTTCTATCAAAGGGATTCGGGTCTACGTTTTTCAAGCGCACTGAGGTAATGTTTGCCTTAAAGTCTTCATTATAAATGTCCTTTAGCCCGGAGCTATGTGAGTCCAGGTGCGTGAGAAACCAGTTCTTAAAAGAGACAATCATTACAATTAATTATTTTTATTTAGTTTTTTCCCTATTCGCTCACCCTAAAAGGTCCCTGCAACTTAAAGTCCACTGAAACCTTGAGTAGTTCCTTTAGAGTTTTCGGGTCACAATCTAGAATGATCCGGTGCTCGTGAAAGGTTTCGTCTACTTCCTTCCATAGCACTCGATAATCTCCCGCGTAGTCTGCCAGATTTCTGAGCTTCACATAGTCACTATTCAGGGCCTGAATATTCATAAGATCTTGTAACCGGGCCAGACCTATAGGAGGCGCAAAAATAAATAGCCCAAGTAACCCCAATTCGTAGAACTCACCTTCAGGTGTTTCATAAATCAAAGTAAAGGTGCGCCACTCGTAGTTGGTTTTGATGATCTCGTAATAGGCCCGGGATAGAACTGTCAGGGAGGGTGCCACATTGACCGACATTTTATGGTTGAGATGCTCCTGCTGTGTGGCCGTGTCCAACTTCAAATCGTACTCTATGTGTGGAATGCCAGTCGTGTTTGCAATTTGCGCCACAATATCTGTGAAGAAACGGGGGAGCATCACCTCGGTGAACAGATGTCTTTAGCCTTACACTCTAGATGCGAGCGTACCACTGGCTGCCTTTGAACTTGGTCCAAAAATAGCCGCAACGCCATCGGAAATCAGTTCACAAGCTATACGGAAGATATTTATCTCATAAATTTCGTTGTCCAAGCTGCATGGATGCTGTATTTATTCACTCACTCAGCTGCTGCAGGAGAAAACTATCGTTGGTGGGCATATACCTCTTGATCGGGATGAACCGGACGTCGCCGTACTTCATGTTGTTGACATCTCGAAAGGCCTGATCGAAGCTCAGTTCGATATCCTTTTCATTGTCATAGAAAATGGCACCTTCAATCACAAAATCACTAATCATAAACACTAATCAAATAATTTGATCTAATTTTCGAGGACCTACCCACGGAAATTTCATTGCGATCATCTCCGCCAAAGGCGAGTATTGTTTTAAAAAATACAATTATGAAAGGATAAATGTGACCTGGACACAAATGCATTTTTTTTTTGTATTCTACCTCAAAACACTCAAAAGCTAATTGAATTTTCTAAATGCAGCAGCCATTTCGGTATATTCACTTTCCAGTTACATATATATATGTGTATATATGTTCAGATGGGACACACACGCAATCACCAAAAAATTACGCAAAAATTAAAAGTGAAATTATTTTCAGAGATTTTTCCACGCGACACGGCGTCCAGTCTTAAAGCGCCTCGCGCGCCTACTGACTGCCACTGCGGCTGACACGAAATGGAATCCCAGCGGGGGCTCTCTTCTCGCTTCCTCTCATCGGAGACACCGGCCCACGGATCGTATACGTAACGTGCTCTCGGGGCGGATACGTTATGACGTCGCACGATGACGTAGGCGGCACATCAGACAGGCAACCGCCATTTTGAAAACAATTGCAAAGTGCCATAAAAGAAATCTTTTTTTCGGGTACTTTTAATAAAAATGTTAATAAGAAAATATATGTTGTATAATGCAACTACCCTTTATTTTCTTCAAATCATATTTTACGGCGTATACGGTGATCGTAAACAGCACAAAATCCATGTTTTTCTGATTCATAGAACGAGCACGATGGATGCTCTTCGGTGATAAATTTCTCGATGGGCAGCAAGCTACCATCGCCTTTGAAGAGGAAACACAATCCCCTTGCAGCATCCGGAAGAATCCTATAGTTATCCGATTCATTATAATAGACATTGGCATTTTTCCATGTGACAAAGCTCAGATCCTGATTGTTTGGCTCCAGGCGACGTCGTCCTGCGAAGATATCTGTCCAGGGATGGCACTTGAACTCACCGACCTTGAACCTTCGCAGGCTCTGCTCCAAATCAATGTAACCAGAAACACTGAAGCCCCTGGAGTCGCGGGTGCTCACAAAAATAATTGTCTAGTTTGGAAAATACATTCATTAAATTATAAATTAAAGACAATAAACAGATTATTAATATCTTACCGACACAGTCTTGGTCGTGTTTAGTTTCTCCCGCTCGGCAATAGCTGAAATCAGAGGGTCTACTGTCATATTATGCTCACTGAAGAAAAAGGACGTGCCCAGGGGACGCATGTGCTTATGCCTAAATTGGGAAGGTGAGAGCACTATCGTTCCGACCATCGCCCTCAACGGAGCCAGTTTCCGCATAACCCTGCCATTCGGTAAGTAGCGCTTGTCCTCGATCCTCACAAAGGAATCCAAATACTTTTCGTAAGCTTGTCGTTCGATTCTAAGTTGCTTGATGTGTTTCTTCTTCGGTTCGGAAAAGAATATACCTGTCTTGCTATCCAACTGCCCTCTAATATCAATTTCAATTGAAGCGCTGTCGCTCCAGCTGGAACTGCTCGAAGATGGTGCATAATGGGTTAGTCTACTGGCTCTATTACCCAAGGATAATGGAAAATTCTGCAACGAAAGACAACATGTAACATAAGTATACCTTTAAGTGCACATACCTGGTCAAGATCCATAATTTAACAAAAACAAAAAGGAATCTCAACAAAAACAGATAAATGTATGTGACTGACAGGCAACATCAACAAGTGCTTGGGTGTAAATTGTGGTTTGAAGACTTGTTTTGACAGTTAAGCCAAAAGTAAAATGGAAAAATAATAGTTCCTGACATAAACACACTTAGAACACTTACACTTTTTACTAATTCACACACATTACAATTTCTGAAAAACCACACAGAGCGGGAAGCTCTCGACTGAAGTCCAACAACACACCACACACTTGTAGGAATGAATCATGGCAAGAACGTGGACTTTAGCGTATTGGAATTTGATAATTACACGGATTACATCAACTCCTTTGCCACTGTCCACGACTACCGGTATCTGAACAACCAGCGCACCATCAAGACCATCGTCCAGCTGGGCTATCGTACCACCAAGGTTCCCTACACAGCCGATGAGTTTGCGAAGCGTGTCAACATGGCCGTTGAGGCCATCAGGCCAAAGACAGCTCACGTTGGCTTATTCAGCGACTTGATGTCACCGACTAACCAGGACCCAGTGCTGTTGGAGTTCAAAGCTCGAGAGCCGCTCAACCTCAACAAGATCCTGTCGGTAAGTAAAGGCACTCCACCCTTTCTTTCTATAGTTACTAACCTATGCTCTTCTCTTGCAGACAATTGTTTTTACTTCTTATATAAACATCGACGGATCAGAGATCTCCGGATACATCGATCTGGATATGAGTTGGCGAAACTGCTTCTTGCAATCCTTGAAGCACACGGATTGGCGTGGAGTCTTTGCTGGTCGCACTCGGCTGAAGCCAATGCCCCACCATCTCAGCTACTCGAATCCCAGATATAACATGGTCAAGTACACCCAGAGCGACAACTACGTGGTTATGCACGATCACCATTTCGGGCTGATGTTTATGCACAGGGGTGACCACAAGATGATTTCTGTGGGTGGACAGCACAATATATATTCGAGGAATGCCAAGAGGTCGATGGTCTATTCACCGAAGTACGGATATGTCGTCTTCTACGATCACTTTGTGCGCAAGAAGGTCTAGTCCTCGATTCTAATCTAAATTTTAACAGGTGTTATGGGAATACTTATGTGAATTTTAAAACATGTAAAAGACTATTAAATTGAATGATTATAACAGAGTATTTATATATTTATTCCACTACATTCTAAATATTTTTGTAGACTATAAATCAATGCAATTAATCACAAGAGCAAATCCAATTCTGTGGTCTTCGTTTTTAGTTAATACCAATACATTCGAGGCCTGCTCTCAGAATATTTGATTGTTTTTAGAATACCCTAAGCAAAACAAACAGCAGAGACACTCTCTCGAACCGCTTCGGTACTCACATATTTTTAAATTTAGCATACTTTTGAATCCAATCGGACTTCTTGCTCATTGCATCGCAGACCTCCGGACATCAAAACTGCATTTTACTGAAATTTTTCTCGTCAGCGGGTTTTACATCATCAGGAAAACAAACATTAAACAAAGCCATTAACATCAATGTTATCCTCCAGTAATGGTATCTACAGCGTATACTCTACTGTTTACCCAGCTTGTGCTGAACCTTTCGCCGCTAATTTCGGCTAGAAATCAGTTCTTTGTGGGTAAGTAGGTCACCTGCCCTAATGCTGCCTCTTAGACACAATATTTTGCACACATTCTAGGTAGCATCTTTACATCGGACAAAGATGAATCGGAAATTGCATTTCGAACTGCGGTCCATCGAGCCAATATATTGGAGCGGGACATAGAACTTGTTCCCATTGTCATGTACGCCAACACAGATGACAGCTTTCGAATGGAAAAAATTGGTAATATATTTTTTAAAACTTCTTCTGGTAATAATTTATATCTTTTTTGCAGTTTGCAATTTAATTTCCCAAGGAGCAATAGCCATTTTTGGACCCAGTACAGGCAGCAGTTCTGGAAAGTATTTAGAAACCCAATTATGATTTAAAATAAAATGGAATATCTTGCATTATCTTAACAGATATAATAGCTTCCATCTGCGATACATTGGACATACCTCACATTGTATACGATTGGATACCGAATGAATCTATACCGGATCGAGAGCACTCCACCATGACACTCAATGTCCATCCCGATAACCTCTTGCTATCCCGAGGCTTTGCTGAAATTGTCCAAAGTTTTGGTTGGAGAACTTTCACTGTTGCCTACGAGTCCGACAAAGGTAACAGACATACCAACCCAATAAAATAATCCTCCTTTTATATTCCAATACTTTTAGAGCTCCAGCAACTGCAGGATATTCTGCAAATCGGAGAACCTACCAGCTTCCCAACCACCGTGAAGCAGCTTGGAACGGATGGAGATCACAGGCCCTTTCTAAAGGAGATCAAGCTATCCACCGACAACTGTCTCATCCTGCACTGTTCTCCAGAGAATCTATTGGGAATACTGCAGCAAGCCAATGAACTGAAGATGTTGGGAGAATATCAGGTATGAGATTATTATTTTGAAACTTAAATCATAAAATTGAAATATATTAGAGCATCTTTATACCCATGCTGGATACCCATACCATCGACTTTGGTGAACTTTCTGGAGTTGAAGCCAACATAACCACAATCCGGCTAATGGATCCAACTGACTTTCACGTCAAGAACGTAGTCCACGACTGGGAAGAGCGGGAGAAACAGGACGGTCGTTACTATCACGTAGAGCCTCATCGGGTTAAGACCCAAATGATACTCCTCAATGATGCCGTTTGGCTTTTTTCTAAAGGACTAACCGAGCTGGGGATTCTGGAGGAACTTGAAGCTCCTCAATTGGAATGTAGGCGCAAGAAACCATGGTCTTTTGGCCGGCGGATTATTGAGTTCATAAAGGCCGTAAGTTTTCAAAAAAAATTATACTATTTTTAAGATGGATCCTACTAATGGTTTTAATATTTTACAGCGTTCTGAAGAAACAGCTACTGGAAGAATCGACTTCAACGAGTACGGACAAAGGAGCTTCTTCACCCTGCGCTTCATGGAATTGAATTCTGGCGGTTTCACGGATCTGGCAACTTGGGATCCAGTAAACGGCCTGGATGTGCTCAACGACGACGAGGAAAGCGAAAAGAGAGTAGGCTTGAAGTTGTCCAACAAGACGTTTATTGTATCTTCCCGAATTGGAGCTCCATTTCTAACACTCCGGGAACCGAACGAGGGAGAGATCCTTCAGGGAAATGCCCGGTACGAGGGCTATTCCATAGACCTCATAGATGCCATCGCCAAAATGTTAAACTTTAAGTACGAATTTCGAATGTCTCCCGATGGAAAATATGGGGCTCTCAATAAAGCAACCCAAACCTGGGATGGAATTGTGAGACAACTGATCGATGGAGTGAGTATTAAAATTTTAATTTGTGTTTTACTTTTAATGATAAAACAACGTTTTTTGTTTAGAATGCGGATCTTGGTATCTGTGACCTAACAATGACATCTTCTAGACGCCAGGCTGTGGACTTTACGCCACCATTTATGACCTTGGGCATCAGTATTCTCTTTTCCAAGCCACCCACCCCACCCACAGATCTGTTCTCCTTCCTGTCACCCTTTTCTTTGGATGTTTGGATCTATATGGGATCGGCATATCTTTTCATATCTCTACTCCTGTTTGCCCTCGCTCGAATGGCGCCAGACGATTGGGAGAACCCGCATCCGTGCAAGGAACCCGAGGAGGTCGAGAATATATGGTCTATAATGAACACCACATGGCTTTCGATTGGCTCACTGATGGGTCAGGGATGTGATATTCTGCCCAAGTAAGTTACCCACTTAAAAAACCTATATATTCTTAAAACAAATGGATATTACAGGGCAGCCTCCACCAGACTGGTGACTGGAATGTGGTGGTTCTTCGCCCTGATGATGTTGAACTCCTATACCGCAAACTTGGCTGCTTTTCTGACCAATTCCCGCCAGGGTAACACCATCAACAGTGCCGAAGATTTGGCTGCTCAGAGTAAAATAAAATATGGAGTGATGTCCGGTGGCTCCACGCTAGGCTTCTTCCGGGACTCGAACTTCAGTACGTATCAAAAAATGTGGACAGCCATGGAGAGTGCCAGTCCCTCGGTGTTTACAAAGACTAACGATGAGGGAGTCGAGAGGGTCCAGAAGGGCAAGAACCTCTATGCTTTCTTTATGGAGTCCACCACCTTGGAGTACAATGTGGAGAGGAAGTGTGATCTGGTGCAGATCGGGGGCTGGCTGGATTACAAAAGCTATGGTATTGCCATGCCTTTTAGTAAGTATTATAGATATTATAGGCTATTTTAGAGCATAAAACTTACTATAACTCTTTTCAGATTCTCCATACCGGAAGCAGATTAGCGGAGCTGTTCTTAAACTAGGGGAACTGGGCCAACTTGCCGAGCTGAAGCGCAAGTGGTGGAAGGAAATGCACGGCGGAGGCAGCTGTGAGAAAAGCGACGAAGAAGGAGGAGACACACCTGAGCTGGGTCTGGAGAATGTGGGCGGTGTCTTCCTTGTGCTGGGACTTGGGTTATTTGCAGCCATGGTTTTGGGATGTACGGAATTTCTCTGGAACGTCAAGTCGGTGGCAATCGAAGAGAAGGTAAATTTCAAAGTGCATTGCTTGAATTTCAATTTATTCACAGATGTAGGTTGATGTAGCCAATCGTATACAATTTCTCTTTATGTTTTAATATTTTCCAATAGATATCTCTTAAAGATGCCTTTAAAGCTGAAGCACTTTTTGCGGCAAAAATATGGATTATCACAAAACCTGTGCACACCAGCACCGGCGATTCGTCCTCATCGAACTCATCTAGCTCATCATCCAAGTCCGGAAAGTCGCCATCTAGCAGATCGAAGCACTCTTCAAAGTCACCCGGCATTTCAATGAAAAGCATCAAGAGCTCAGACCATCATGATGTAGAGGCCTCAGTGCACAACAAACTGAAGAAAATTGGTTCCATGTTCTCCCTGAAATCACAAAAGACGACCACACCGCCTCCAGAAATTGGATGGAAATTGGACAAGTCAACGCAGATGGATGACATTGCGGCTGGAGATGAACCTGAGTTGCCGCCCGAGCCAGAACAACCACAGCATAGACACCATCACCACCACCATCATCGTCATCATCATCACCATCACCACCGAGAGGAGGAGCATCCGGATCCAGACCAAATACAGACCTATCGGGCAAGTAAAATCAGCAATGGTGTTTAAAAGGATTCTGTCATTCTTTCCTGGAATGGATATTGCAATAAAAACAATCTTGACATTTATTTTGATTAAATAAGTACAATATAGATTGTACCTATTTACACATATTATATACATGAACTTTTTATTACTTTCGTTTGGTTTGGGATTACAAATTTCGACAATAAATCTGAAATAGTTAAATAAAGATTATATTCTAGCTTTGATATTTTATATTTTTTTTGTAATACTTAGTTTTTAAGTAATTCATTATTTTTCGGTTGTTTTTTAACTAATATTTAAAATAATTGTGAGTTAGAGGTCGAAACTGTCTATTAAGAGGTCTATTCTATACTTCTGAGTGTCTATATATGTATATCCTTGCAGGCATCTATATTTTTAGAAAATTGTATTAAGATTAAGATGGAGCTTTGTCAGTCACACTGAAGCAGATCATTATAAGCGGATAAAGTGAATGTCCTTTAGAAGAAATCCACGAGAAAGCGATTAAATTCATATAGAGATCGAAAAAGTTGTTAGTAATTGAAGAAAGGCTACATATTCTCGACTGCAAGGATATAAGATCCTCGGCTGGGGCCAAAGATGGGTTTACTTATTCGTTTAGTTTGAAGGTACATCATTGGTTGCTTAAACTATCTTTCAATTGTATTTGCTTTTGGATTCTTATTGAGCTTCTTTTGCACAATTTTTCTAGTCTTCGCGATAAATAGAGTTCTATGCCTAGTTTTAAAAAACAAAAAAACACAGTTTCAATTGGAGCATAAGAGAGAAGTCTAATCAGTATGGTACAAGAGAAATAATCGGAAAGAAATTCATCATTGTCAGGGTACGTACATATATACAGTTTAAAAATATTGCAAAATTCTTACATTTAAATTAGGTACATATAAATTAAAATACTTTTTTTTTCTTTCGTTTTTAGGAGTATTTGTTTTTTTTTTGTCAGACATTAAGTCACTCCTCTTTGGAGGATTGGTTTTCGCAACTTATTTCTTGTTTTTGGGGATTTTGCTAACTTTGCTATTCATCTTGGGTTTGCCTTCAACAAACGTGTCCTGATTCCTCCGGCTTGGTCAATCCTTGGCTGCGATGGCTACAGGAGGGAACTGACGCTCATCGTACAGCTTTGTTGGAGTGTCGATGGCATCGCACAGCTTGCGAAATTTTGCGGAATCTGAGGAAGGGGAAGGGTTAGTTTTCTAGCCAATATCTGGTCATAACAACAATACTAACCAGACATGGCATCCGCCTGTTCTCCCCTCAGAATACTCGCATAGCTGTTGTCTGGCATCGGATCAGGATTCTCAATCAGGACACTCGCTGCACAGCTTTTCAGCATGTTGAGGGACGACGGCTGGGCAGGGATCGTGGAAGACGTCTGCTTTATTTGCGACCTCAACACACTCTCGCTCAACTGCAGCTCGATCACGTCCTCTAGGGCACCGCGAAGATCGTGGACAGCCAGAAGCTTACAGGATCCTCCACGCTCCGCATTGAAGTCGTGGACGTAGAGGAAACCATCTTCGCAAGCGATCAGGAGGCGCAGTTCCTTCTGCACGCGAGTCAAGGCGCAAATGTGCTTCAGACCCGCCTGGGCCAGCTGAACAGTGGCGAAGGATCGGTCCTGGGCCAGCACATCAGTCACCTGGGAAGGCAGCAGCAGCGAGGACACCGCCTTGGAGAACATACCTCCCCAGCTAGCAGCCGGGGCGGCCGTGCTGTTGGCTTCCTCCGCGGAGGGAGCTGGCGCCGACTCCCTGCTCGCCTCATCGGATTTGGCAGCTACTTCGGCTGCAAGGATAAAGGGTATGGATTATTTCTAGGAAAACTATTGTGTTGTGAGTATGAGCCTACCGATAGCCTTCATCTCCACAGTCTCCACAGCCTGGGCGTCGATCTTAAAGATGTGGACGGTTTCCGTGTTGGAGGAGGCGCAGAGGAAGTCGCCGCTGGTGGCGAAGACCAGCGAGGCAATGCGGACGCAGCTCACTCCTCGCCGAAACTCCTGGACCCGCTGTCCATTTTTGACGCAGAAGACCCGGATGACAGTGCCACGCTCGGAGGCGGTGGCCAGCAGAGTGCCACTGGTCGAGAATGTCAGTGCCGAGAGGGGCGTATCATGAGCCTTGATCGTGATGCCAGTGCGGAGCTTGCTGGCATTGAAGATGCGCAGCTCCCCGCTGGTCTGGCAGATGGGGAAGGCCAACAGGGAGTTGAGCGAGAGGGCGCACAGGCCCTGCTCGTTGGGGGCGATGTTGTCAATGGAATGCAGGATCTTCATGTCGCGAATGTCGTGGATGTGTATGCTCTCCGCCAGGCAGACAATCAGGCGCTGCCGGTTCATCCGAACGCATAGAATATCCGACGGGTAGAAGCAGTTGCAGATGTCCTGTTTCTTCTTGAAGTGCAACATCTTGAGGCAGTTCGGCTTCTGGGCGGTGACCAGGACCACCAGGGAGCTATTGAAGAGCCTCTCCGTAATCCGTATCTGCTCTGTGTTGTCCTTGGCGAATATCTCCTCTACCTTGTCCTGGCCAGATATCGAGTACAAGCGGAGGCCCGTGGAACTCAACACGGACAGTGAGCTGTAAAGGACAATAGTGGAGGTTATAACAGGAAGTGAGCTAATTAACAGTATCTTAACAGTGAGGGGACAAGAGGACCTTTAATTATGATGCCCTTAAGACAAACTCCTTTACTTCACCCATCAACATTCCCATTATTCATATTTATTAATCAATTAGCCCTCTCGGGCTTGCAAAAATTGCCGTAGTGGACGGTATTTCACGTCCCCATGGCGGGGTATTGGTTAAAGTTTTCAACTAGCAATAACCGCACCTCAGTAGAACTTCATCGGTTACGGTATTGCCACTGCGCAAAGATAACGAATGCCAGTACGGCTGGCTTACTCCATTCGAGAGCGGCCAGAATCGGTTGCGAATTATAAGGCAGCATACACGTAACAGAACGCAACCACCACAAAGATACAGCATGCTTTTGGGCTCTACCTTTGATGGTAGGTTGCAAGATGCAGATTGCAGCAAGGACTTGAGCTTACAAAGGATAATTCATATTTGTTAGGTTTTTATAAAATTTATTAAAATATTTATTTAATTTGATGTGAAACAAAAGAAGTATAAAGAACAACTCCCCCCAAAGGTACAACCTTGCTTATTTTACTTTCTTTATATTTCTTAATAAAAAATAAACTAGTATTTCCTTTTTAGACGGATAAAAAGGACTATATAAGACGTCCTTCATTGGGCTTCAAAAAGTAAACAAAAGAAAAAGAGAGGCTTTTGGGGGATGGCGCCAATGGGGATTTTAATGGTTTGGCATAATTTAGCACCTTTTTAATAAAATACTAAACGAATTGATTTAATTTTAAATACATTTCATTTTATTTAATCGATTTTTCAGGTAGATTTTATTTTTGATGACTAGATACAATTATTTTCTATTTACATCCACCTGAGAATTATTAAAAAATCAATTTTACCTACAAAACTCTTACCTATAAACTATCTACCCTCTACCTTTCATTAAAAAATATATTATTTTATTGATTTAAATATTTATTTAAGCTTAACTTAGCATTAAAGCAAAATGTTTGAAAATTGTAGGTGCGGGTGAAAACAGTGCCTGCCTTTTAAAGCCTATACTTGAGAGATTCGATTTTTGAATAAATTCTAACACAACATTCTTGAGATCAAGCTTTGAACTTTTTGCGAACTTTGTACCGGTTCCCAGAGCCAACCCCCCTTCAGAGAAGGTCACTGGGCGAGAGCTGGGACTCTCCTTCCGACAAATAGATGTGCATGGCCTTGTAGAGCAGGGCGATGCCCAGCTGCTTCTTCTGTTTCATCGTCCAGGACTGTGCCGGGCCGTAGTAGTCGCCGCGCTTCATGTTGGTCAGGTGCACCAGTCCCAGGGCATCAATGATGGACGCCTCTCGGGTATAGGCATCAATGGGCATGATGTTGTGGAAAACATGCAGGCAGACAACGCCACTTCCGTGCTGCCAAATGCTCAATATCCGATCCAGTTTCTCGCTTCCCATCTTGGCATCCGCCGGGGGTGGCGATCGAAACACTTCCGGCTGCAGGGTGCGGAATCCCCCAGGACGTTCTCCTTTCTTCGCCTTGTTCCTTTGCTGGTGGAGCCGGGTGTGCTGTCTCATGGCATCGTACAGATGCGCGTAGGGACGCGAGGTCTTGCCCTTTCCGACGTAAAATATGGAGTCCAGGAACCGCTGCCAAATATCGAACTTGTCCAGGAAAGCGCTTTCTCCAGGCAGATTCCGTGATATTCGCGGATCGATCAGCATGTAAATGAAGCTCTGCTTCAGATGTCCCTCCCGCAAACTCTTCTTCGGCAGGTTGCACTTTGCAAAGTGCTGCGCGGAGACGGCCTCGTGCGGCATGTAGTCACTGATCTTGGCGAAATCCTCCGGCGAGCGCAGCGTACGATGCAACTCCACGGAGTAACGAATCTGCGAGTCCTGGGCATGCTTCTGGGCGGCCATCAGTGCATCCGTGTTCCTCTTGTACTTGATAAGCTGTTTGATGTAGAGGCGCTTGGTGGTCTTTGTAATTGGACCGACCGGAGCACCCAGCTGGGTAAGCTCTCGGCGTAGGGCATCCGTCTCATAGTCGAGCGGCAGAGTCACATTAGTGCTGACTGTACTGTCGAGGTCAGGGGTCTTCTCCGCAGGTTCCACACTAACTGGCTTCCGGCCATCTCCGTTTTGCAGAAATTTGGCCTCGTAGAAGACCAATCCGTTCTCGTCGTCCGTGTGGACATAGGCCTCCTTGATCTGCAGGAAATATTCCTCCTGTCGCTGCCGCGAACTGTCCAAGTCTTCGGTGGCGGTGAAGAAACTGGGCTCGGTCTCGGGCTCCACAATCACTGCTTGGGCGACCTGCTCCACCAGCTGCTCGAACACCTGCCGTCCGGAGCTGGATGCTTCTTCCGTTGCCTCCTCGGAGTTTTCCTCCACGCGCAGCTGCTGCTGTACGTGCTGTTTGTAGTTGAAGTCATCCTGGCCGAGGGCCTCATCCACCAGTGCCTCCACATGCTCGTCGTACTGCTTGAGAAGGGACTGACGGGCACGAGAACGATTCACCTTTTCCCGCCAGCTCTCGATGAGCGTTCGCTGCTTGGGGTGATCAGGATCCTCGGTATGTCGGTCTTGCTGGCTCTGAATCAGCTGCGTGAGATGGGCTTCTGTGAGCGAAAACAGGTTCACAGACTCCTCGTCTGGCAGCGGCGGAATACTGTGGAGATCATTGCTAACATCCGGAAACTTGGGCTGCGGCCGATTCCGCCTGTGGGTAATGTTTATGTAGTAGGGAGAGGTGACGTCGTGATTATACTTCAGCTGATTGGGAGTGCTTAGTGACTCCTGCTGCAACTTCTTCTTCCGCTTCTGTTGGAAAATGTGATCCCTCAAGAGCTGAAGGACTTCAAAGTGGCACTCCTCAATGGCGTAATGGACTGGCAGTTTGTTCTCCTCGTCTGCAAGGTCAGCTCGAGCTCCGCGCTCCAGGAGCATCCTTACAATCTCAACACGTCCGTAGATGCTGGCGATGTGCAGAGCCGTAGTCCTGCCGTCGCACAGGGCATCCACGTCCAGATCGGGGCACTCTAGGAATCGGACAAGGATCCGTTTGGCCAGATCCTCGTTACGCATGCCACAGACGTAGTGCAGGGGAGCCAGTCCACGCTCGCAAGGCACGACGCCAGCGTTGATGCTGTTCCTGTCCAGCATGGACATGATGTCCGCCTCGTTCTCATCCTCCAACGCGTCCAGGAGGGTCAGTGCTAGGAAATTTGCACGCTGCTCCATCGCTGCTGGTCCCTAATTGATTTTTCCCCATGCACTGTCTCTCTCTCTAATTGCAATATGCACTCTTGATGTTTCCAAAATAATAATATTATGGCGATGTTTTGTTTCTCCCGAATAATCGATATTATTTTGAAATGTTATTTTTAAGCTGGTCACTCTTGGATATTTTAACTTTTAATTTAATTTGTTTATGCTTTTTATGTTTAAATCATATTAAATATTCCATAATAATTAATATCTGATAAGATTTAACTTTTTAACTGAGATAAAAAATTTTATCAATTTTAAAATACGATTTATGTTTATTCATTTTTGATGCCCCCTTTTTGATGTTTTAAGTTTGGTATTTTTTTATGTCTTGTTTTGGTATTTTTTAGAGGCTTGCCAGATGTCTGAAAAATGTCTTCTTTTTGGTATGCCTTGCAGCCAGTACAGTTTTCTACCGTTCCACATTTGAATCCGGTTTTTGAATCCTACAATAGCCACCTTATTATCATATTTGGATTTTGGCAAGGAATTGGCTTTCAAATCACGATGTAAACAATGAGTCTGGGAGAGCAACACGTGTTTGTTTTTTCTACCCAATTTTCAAAACTAGTTTCTGAAGGGCGTGTGCGCTAAAATGAGGCCCAAGGTTACAGACGCGATAGCGTTTCGCGGTCAGTTTTCATACTAATGTTAAATAGGGTATAATACATTATTCAAAGCGTCTGTAACACTAATAAGAAATATATCCCCACTCCCCATAACAGTATACTTCATGTATGATTTTTTTTTATAATTTTTGTAAATAAATTAAGTCTTAAAATCTAAAAAAAAAAATAATATGCATAGAGTATCTAAATTGTTATATTATATATTCTTTAAGCTGAAGTTTATTTACTAAATTTTCATTCCACAGACCTACAATCTAATTTTTCATTAACTCTTTTTAAAGAGTATAGAAACTTCACCCTAATCTCATATTTTTTTGTTTTTGTTTATTTGTTGTTACCAGCAACTTGTTAGTAAACAAAGCAACGTAAACACTACGAAAGAAATATAAAAACAACAACAATGACTGGCACTAAAAGTATGGTCTGATCTCTAAATGCATTAATTGATAAATTCATACTTAAAGACCTATATTCGTCATTTCCTGCTCTTGCTTTTAATGAAAAATTAAATAAAATTTATTTGCTAGGCTTGCTAATTTCAGTCCATTCACCCTCACACTGATTTGTTGATAATAAGTCGAAAGGCTCTCCTCCTGACCCCTATTGCCCCTCTCTCCAGAAAGCTTCTCTGTTTTTTCCAGAGCTTTACAATCACAATTTAATGAAATAATTCTTGTTTGAAAACAAAGGTCAGCTGATTTGATAAAAAGTCTATATTATTAGGGTTCATTGAGACAAGTATTAAATATTTTTTTCTTTAAATTTATATTATATATTTTACAAAAATATTGATTATTAAAATTTTGAAAGATTTCTCTTTCTTCTATAATTTTTGTTTTTTTTTTCGAAAGTTACGGTACATTTTGTACCATATGACATCAGCTGAGCGAAAATAATCACAAAAGTGCAAAACAAAACTTGTTTATTAAGCTTGTGATGTGCGTCTCTGTTGCCAGAACTGGCACTGGCCATCAAAATAAAGGCGTTAGTGGGATTATTTTTAAGTGGTTATTTTTTGTGGTGACTAGTGTAGTGCCTGGAACCACCCCACTGCCCCTCCACAAACTATAATTTCGTAATATGTAGGCATGTGTATGTCATGTTATTGTTATTGGAACGGCTTGTTTGCATGTTCTAATAAACTACATAGACTCTCCTCACCCACATTCGCTACATCAGGCAGTTACAGTTACAGTTGAGCTATTAGGCCCCCACCCCCACCCACTGCCCCCCACTCCGTGAAATTAAACCACAGCAGCTGTTTTCGCCTTGTTTACTCGTGTCGTTTGTCGATTTTTGTATCTCAATTGTTTGAGATTGCCATTTTTTTTGCTTTTGCTTTTTTTTTCTTTTTTTTTTTTTTGCTACTGTGACCTTCTGTAGCTCTGTACCCAAGGATTAATGTAGTTTTATTGGGATACTTACGTAAAGTCCTGGTTGAAGTTCATTTGATAAGTGGCCATTGTTTCCAGCTTTTTTCGCACTGATTTAATTTTATTTCACCCTATTTCACTTTCACTAGCTTTTTGTATACTTCTCAAATTTTATTAGATCTATTTCACTGATTCACTTTCGAAATAAACAAATATTAGTGGAGCTAATAGACGGACGAGCTACGCAAACGGTTTGATCGGATTTTCGATTTTTTAATTGGGTATTTAGAGACGTCTTTGTTGTTTTTCTATGACTGTTTGCCTTTGTTTTCTCGTTCTATCAACAAATTCCCCCAACTCACAGGCACATACACATCCAAAATTGCTCTGCTGAACCAGTTATCGAACCTAGAACTGGTTCGATAACAAAAATACCACTTGAACAACGGTATTGCACGGGGGTATACTAAAATCAGAGTTTCATTAAATTAATTTTTTATTGAGGAGGTAAACTAAACCGGTTTTACATCCATTTTGATAAATAAGTGCATATATTGACTTTATTTAAACATTATCAACTTAAAAGTTTTAACCTATACTGTTTCCCTAGAAATATATAAAATTGTATATGTATAAGATGTTATATTTGGCAGCCAACTTTACTAAATATTTACACGGATTGAATATATTTATTAACTTAAATTTAAAAAACTTAAAACCTCATAAATATACCCCAAACATTAATTAAGTAAACTGGTTCTTAAGGCACAGACCTGCCGAACTAATAGGAAATAATGTACAGCATGCAGTATTTTTTGCCAATCAGCACACAGCCACACTGATAGTCACAATAGAAAATAAAGCCTTTTCATTTGTTTTAAATAGTGGTTTTTATTTGCAAAAAGGCTAGCCCTGCCCTCACAAATATGCATATTCGAGAGCCAACACTGTTGTCCGTCTAGACAGCTTGCGGTTCGAACTAATGATGAGTGTTATCAGTGCGAATTGTGCCGATTTACCAGAGTAGTATACAATTTTTTCGTGGGCTACGAAAAATTTTCCCCGTTCTCGGGACGCATGAAAAATGGCGGCTTCCGAAGGGCCAACAAATCCAATTCAAACAGAGGCGATCTCGGAGGAGTGCAAGGATGACGACGCTATGACCTCCACGCACCATACGTGCGCCAACGATCCCGACTTTGCTGTGATTTGTGCGTTTTTGCAGAAATTCGCCAAGGACCTGGGCCTCAACTTGCCGAATTTCAAAAATTTGCAGGACTGGTTGACCAACAACGATGAAGGTGAGGGTCCGAAAGGGCAAGGAAGTGTGCAAAAACATGAAATTTTAACTATAAAATATTATTTTTCTGTACCTTATGTTTTAAATTACTTCTCTGATATAAAAAAATAAAAAAATTACCAATTATTTCGCATAAAAACAGTTGTCAGGGGTTTGCCAAGCAAAGAATGAATCAGATTTGGTTTTCAAAGCAACAATATCAAAACAATGTGATAAGTTAAAGAAAGTATTATTTAAAAGTGATTAAAATTAAAATTTAAATATCCAAAAAACCAGTTAAAATGGTAAAATTAATAAACAATCCTTACAAAGTCACTAAAATTACATTTTTTTCATTTTAGTTACCGAGCTAAAGGACCTGCACATAAAGCTTTTAAGAAAAACCCGAAAGACGGTTCATGAGAAGAGCTGGGAGTCGGCCCTTAGCAAATTTTGCTTTGGCTATTCTGTCCAGGATGCCTGGGAGGTGGAACGCTTTGGTTACAAGAACTCGAGTCTCCGGGTTAAGCTACGAATACTCCGGGTAAGAAATGGAATTAAATTGAGTAGCTGATTGTACTCACTATAATCTTCTTTTCTTTTAGGAACTTTTGGAAAGCCAGTTCGAGCGAAATGCCAAATTCCGCGCCCACATCCTGACCTTGAATGCGAATACCCTGCGATCAGAGCCCATTGGGCGAGATCGATTGGGGCATACCTACTGGCTAACGCAGGACGCTGACTGCAACCTGCGCATCTACCAGGAGCACCTCGACGAAGAGATCTGGCAGGTGGTGGCCACCAACCGGGAGGAGTTCGTCAATCTCATCGCTAGGCTTCGCGGCAACGAGGTGGTGCTGCCGTCCAAGGACATTGGAGAGGCCGACGAGGATACCAGCAGTAGCAATAGTTGCCCGGACAAGCCGCCACCGCCCGAGGAAAGGGAGGAGGAGGATGAGAACGAAAAGGAGCCGGAAGAACAGCCTGTAAAGGCGATACCCAACCTGAAAATCAAACTGCGTTCCCCAGAGCAGGACGAGCAAAAGACCAAAAAGGTCAAGGTGAGTAGGAGATAATCTAAAAAGTTTAAATAAAGATACAACGCTTACCACTTCAACAGCCACTGCTCATCAGCCAGGCCAAACTAAGCGGCACTGCCTCCCCCGCTCAAGTCAAAAAACGTTCGGTCGAGGAGGTGGATAGCAGTCCCACGGCTTCCCAGGAGCAGCACCAGTTGAAAAAGTACCGACCCACACTTCTGGACACAAAGCGCATCAACAAGCCAAGTCGTTATGAGAGCTCCAAACACGAAAACGAAGGGGAGTCTGGAGAGGAGGAGGAGGACGATGATTCCGAACTGGATGAGGCCGAGGAGGAGGAGGAAGAGGATATTGACAGCGCTGCGGCGGACATCGAAGAGGACGACGACGATGATGATGATGAAGAAGTAGGCGAGGCCATCGAGGAACCAACTGTTGTGGTGCAGGGCCAAGGATCGGGGAAGGATTGTGAGGCAGTTCCCACACGCCAAACCTGGGAAGTGCCCTTTTCGTTCGAATGCGACGAACTCGATTTTAGTGAAGTCGTGGAAGACCCCGAGGTGCATGTGATTGGCCAAGGAAGTGGCCACGACTGCCTGGTGGGAAATGGAAAGAACGAGGCTGCCGAAGGGGAGACCACCACTGAACAATCGGAGCCCAAGGCAACCTTCTTCTTCGGCGAGCCAGGGTGCCTGAAGTTGAGCCCAATTAAGCAGACATCAAAGCCAGAGGCGAAGCGCAGCATCTTCGACAGCCTCAGCGAGGAGAAGACAAATGGAGAAAGCGAGAAGCCCAAAGAGGAGTCATCGCTGCCCAATGACCCAATGAGTCCTAAAGAGTCTTTGCAAGCACCTGCTCCCTCCCGCGAATCGAACGAAGCGCCTGAAGAAGAAACAAATACAAATGAAAGTTCAAAAGAAGAGCTCAAGGATAAGGAAGATCTTGTGGAGAATGAAGTCCATCAGGAATATAAAATCAAAGTGATTGAAACAAGCCCTGAAGTTTCATCCAAACCTGAACTCAAAGAGGCTGTTCAAGAAGCCACATTTTCTTCAGAAAGTGCAGCAGGTGCTGAACCCAAGGCGGAAGAAGGAGAAACAAGAGAACTGGCTCTTATCCCTGATAGAAGCCTCGAGGAAGCAGACTCAAAGGCTAAACCCGCAGAAGAGGCTCCTATTGAAAACAGCGTGGCTTTAAAGAGCGATCATGAACTTGCCCCAGACCAAAAGCGGACGAAAACTGACGCGGAGAGCGATAGAAGAAGCTCCTATGACGATCGGAGTAGTGACTTGACTGCAACTAAAAGTGAAGAACATGAAGCACAAGCTTCTATCGCCTCCACAAACCAAACTAAAAGCAATACTTCCTTGAAGGAAACCATCCCCACTCCCCCAGAGACTCTAGAAACCGAAAAAGTTGTTCCTGACCCATCTGTTACCAAAAAAGAGCCTCCCAAAGAGCCGCCCCCCAATCAGATACTAGAGGCAAACAAGGACGATGAGACAATAAAGAAGAGCAACGCCTCCCCAGATATTGAAAGAATATCGGACCAAGTACAAAAAGATTTTCCCAATCCTGTCAAGAGTCTAATTTCCAAAGAGAATGGAAGTGGCACTGCGGAAGAGAGTGGCATGAAGCCCAAACCCAATGATGAATCAGTACCTAAGCCAACTTCTCCGGCGACAGCTAGTGGGGATGCCCTTCAGTCGAGAAATCGCAAGCGACGGCTTAACGAGTGCGACCGCAATCTCAGAAACTCTACCTCAGAGAGCGAAGTTCTGGAGGATGAGCATAAGCAGGCCCAGGAGGAGGAAGCTAACCAGGATGATCTGGACGTGGGCGGGAAACGCATCAAGATGCGTCCGAAAATCACGAACGTGGAGTCGAGACGCAAGGTGGAAGCCCAGAAGACCCAGATCGAGGAGACAACGTCATCCAGCGGCGAGGAGGATCCCCGGAGTCGTTATAAGGTCGCTGCCCCCAAGAGGAACTTGGAGAAGTCTCCGCCCACCAAACAGAAACCCACTCTGGCGGAGATTATCGAAAAGAAGCTTAAGAAAACGCCAGAAAAGGCGCCTCCAGAAAACGAGTCTTGCGAGGACAGTTCCAAAAAGGATGGTGGAGATGCCCCTCTGCCGACGCCGCTCACGGAAGCTACTCCCCCGCCCACATCCTTTAGTCCTCCCAAGAAGTCCCCAGTGACCAAGCCTCTGAAGAAGAATCTCCTAACGCAACTGCGGCAGGAGGAGAGCGATGAAGAGCCCGTGCCTCGAAAGCGGACCAACAGCGAAACCACTGTGCCTTTGATCCCAGCTCCGAGTAGCTCACTCGGAAAGTCAGAGGAGAGTTATCGCAAACGCCGCAGCAGCGACGAAGCCAAGGACTCCGCCTCAAAGGAATCATCGCCCAGCGACGTGACTGCCTCCATTCCGAACGAAAAGCTCAAGCGAAACGAAGAGAAGAGCATCGACAATGCCGAGGAATCTCAGGAGGTGGCATCCAAAGAGTCTTCGCCTCCTGCCAAGGAAGCATCCGTGCCTCCTGAAGGATCAGCGCGCCGATCTGGTCGTCGCGGAGGAGCCGCCGTTGTATTTTCCGAACTCCCCCAACCGAAGAGGACAAGGGGTGGCTCGAAGGAGAAGCCTCCGTCTGAGGACAAAGTTAAGGAGGAGTCCGAGGAGGAAGATCATCAGGAGAAGCCCTCACCCAAAGCCTTGAAGCCAAAATCTGAGACTAAACGTAAATCTTCTGATGAGGAACCTGCCAAGAAGTCGCCGGTTAAAGAGGAGGCAGTCAAGAAGGAATCCCTCAAGGAAGATCCAATCAAGGAGGAACCTATCAAGGATGAACCAATCAAGGAAGAAACAATCAAAGAAGAACCAGTCAAGGAGGAACCAAGCCAGGAGGATCCAGTCAAAGAGGAGCCAAAAGAAGAGCCGAAACCAAAAGTTGGCCGAGGACGTGGTCCGCGAAAGAAGCGTGAGGTGGACACCACTAACATCATTGAGGCCAACGACTCCGAGACCCCCGTGCGCCAATCTCGGCGAATAGCCCAGCAGAAGATCAAGGAGGAAGCCGAACGGCGTAAGCTGGAGGAGGTCGCCCTGCGGAGCATGAAGCAGGAGCTCAAGAAAAAGAAGAAGGCCGAGAAAGAGGCAGATCCCACTGTGCTGGAGCCGTCGGGCGAGGAGTCCGAGTCCGAGGCCAGTGAAGCCGAGGAGGAGGCTCGCAGTAAGAAGAAGAAGAAGTGTCCCGGAAAGGACGGTTGGTCGTCCGACTCCGAGGAGCAACCCGAGAGCGAAGAGGAGGAGGAGGAGCCGCCTCACTACGAGACTGATCCCGGGTCGCCGCTCTTCCGTTCGGATCACGAGTTCTCGCCCGAGTCTGAGCTGGAGGACGAGTCCCAGGTGGTGCCTATGAAGCGTGCGAGGACTGTGCGCAAGGAGAACGCCGAGGACCAGAGCGATGATGCGGAGGAAGCGTGCCAGAAGTGCGGAAAGTCCGACCACCCCGAGTGGATTCTTCTCTGCGACACTCCGGCCTGCAACAAGGGCTACCACTGCTCCTGCCTTTCGCCGGTCCTCTTCTACATACCTGAGGGCGACTGGCACTGCCCGCCCTGCCAGCAGGAGCAGCTTATTGCGGCTCTAGAGCGTGAGCTGCAGCAGTTCGATTCCATGGTGGCGCTGAAGGAGCAGGAGCGACTACTTGCCGAGGAGCAGGCCGAACGCGAGCGGCAGGAGCAGGAGGCGTCCACAAAGGCGGCGGCGGAGGACGACTCAAGGGAAGAGGATGAGGACAACGAGGATGAGGAGGAGCAGAAGATGGCCAGCAAGGCGGTCAAGGTGAAGAGGCGTCGAGGAGACGGACGCAGTAATCGTCGGGCGGCCAAGCGGGGCACCCGGCGAAGACGGGGCAACGACTCCGATTCGAGTAATGGAAAGTATGCCAGCAGTGGTTCCGGAACTGGGTCGGGGTCTGGGAAGCGCTCCGGCTCTAGCAGCGGTAGCAGCAGCAGCTATTCCGACTCGGACGACGAGCCCATCTACAAGCTGCGCAAGCGGCGGCAGATCAACGTGAGCTACCGACTCAACGAATACGACGACCTGATTAACTCGGCGCTGAAGAAGGAGATGGATGAGGTGGCGGGAGCTGGGAACTTGGGTCGCGGCAAGGACATCTCCACCATCATCGAGGCCGACAAGGAGAAGGCGCGACGGGGAGAGAACTCCTCGGATGAAAAGAAGCCGGAGAAGGAGGGCGACGAGTCCGATAAACAAAAGGATAAGGGCAGCGAGGACGGTGCCAGCAGCTCCGAGGACGAGATTCTCGTGCAGCGGTCGAAGGTCAAGCAGCCACCGGCTAAGAAGAAAGCCCGGAAACTAACGACTCTGGATGTGAGCAGCGAGGAGGACAATGGCAGCGACGAGGACTTCAAGACCTCCAGCTACTCGGATGAGGACAGCTCGCAGTCTGGATCTGGGGACTCCGACTCCAGCCTGGAGGTCTACAGGCGTCCTGGCCGAGGGAAGAAGCAAAGGAAGGCGGCTAGAAGAGCGGCACGGGAGAGACGGAAGGACCGGAAGTTCGTTGTGGAAGGAAGCGACGAGAGCGAGGAGGAGGAGCAGCAGCGGAGCACCAAGTCGAAGAAGAAGAAGAAGGAGGACTCTGACTACACGGAGACTGAAACGGAGGACGACGAAAACGGGTCGGAGCTCTCCGAGAACATGGACAGTGCTGACTTGTGCGACGACACCACCTCCGACAGTGAGGACGGTGCCTGGCGTCCCTCCTCCAAGCGCAAGAAGGCAAGCGGCGCCAAGAAGTCCAATGCGAGCGGCATTGCCCGGAAGTCGCCCAAGCTGAAGAAACCCTTTACCCAGACAGCCAAGAAGGCCAAGCGCTTGGAGTACTCCGACGACGATATTAGCGAAAGTGAGCCGGAAGAGGAGGACGACGATGGCGAGGAGGACGCCCCGTTGTCGGGAAAAGGCTCTGGCAAGCAGCCGCGTTCCCAGCCTCTGAAACCCGCTGGATCTGCCTCGCAGTCCGGCAAGGGGAAAACCAAACCAAAGCCCAAGAAGAAGAAGCCACCGTCCTCCAACGATGACGAGGAAGGTGCCGCTTCCGATGATCGGACTCGCACCCGCGGAAGACGATACGCTTATATTGAAGAGGGTAAGTGGAAACATCAAGGGAAAGCTCTATGGTCCTTACTAACAATGTTTTCTGTCCAATGCAGATGACGACAGCTCCGATGGAGGCATCAAGCCTGGCGTCCACAGGCCAGACACTCCGCCCGAGGAGCGGCAGAAGTTCATCCAGCGGCAGGAGGAAATAAAACGCATGCTGGCCGAAAAGAATGCCGAAGGAGCCAAGCTCGCGGCCACACCGCGTCTCACGCCCATCAAAGGAGCTTCGGGTGCTGGGGGATCCGAGAAGCGGACACCCGTTAAGGCAGCTGGTGGCGGAGATTCTCTGTCCACAGTTCCCCTATCGGTTATTCGGCAGGCCAAGGTGCTGGACATTGATTACCTGCAGCGCAAGGGCGAGACCATCGGCGATCTGGAGGACGTGGACGAGTCAGAGCTAGATGACGCCGAACTACCTGACGACCTACCTGAGGACATGGAAGACGCCATTGCGCGTATGGTAGAGGAGGAGGAACAGTTTAGCGCGGCAGTGGCCGCCAGGGAATTGCCCGGAGCGGAGGAGGTCCTGCGGACTACACCTTCAAAGGCAAAGCAGGCTGCTAAGAGCGCTCCAGAGGCTGCGCCTGTGGCTCCGGTTCCTGCTGCAGGGCCTGCTCCTGCTCCGGCTCCAGTGCCCAGTGCTTCTGGACTCCAGGAGCCTCTGCGGAAGCGTCTGCCCATGCCCACAATGCATCCGCCGCTACTGAGACATCCGTTTCCGCACTCCGGTGGCCAAGGTCCGCCTCATTCGCTACTTCCACCCCAGTCGATGCACGGGATGCACCCAATGCTGCAGCGCCACCTGGCCCAAGCCGTGCCGCCACCGCAGACCATGCAGCTACTTCAGAACGCCCTCTCAGCCCCCCTGGGCCAGCCGATCAGCAGAGCCAACTATCCTCCTGCACCGCCGTCTTCTCAACACTTGCCCCTAGTCATGTCCATGCCCTCGGCTGCAGCGGCGGCGGCCCACATTATGCAATCTGTCGCCGCAGCCTCGGCCCGCCCCCCAGATTCTGCAGCTGGTAATCCTTCCTCCGATTCAAAACCACGTGGTAGGCGGAAAAAGGTGACTCCCCTCCGAGACCAACTGCAGAAGCAACAGGCGGCGGCCGCCATGACTGCGGCTACGACTTCGGTTGCTCCAGGATCAGGAGCAGTGCCGCCTGCACCAAAGACCAAGGGCCAACCGCTCTTCAAGCTTCATGAGGAAGCCAACGCCAGCGCTCCACCTAGTGAGGCTCCAGTGATTCCGCGGATGCCACCACACCTTCCACCGCACCATGGCCGGCCGCATGGACACGGCCCACCTGCAGGCATGTTTCCCACCACCACGGACTTGGCGAGGTTCTATGGACAGCCGCCGATTCCGCCCACTGCTGGGTCCCGTTCTCCTTCGTCGTCGCCAGGCCCGCCGCGACACCTACTGCGGCCGCCGATGCCCCCTGGTCTGCCTCCAAGCCACTCCACTCTGCGCCCCACGTACGGACCTCCTCCGCCGCTGCGGGGTTCAGTGCCACCCACGTCCACGGCTAGTGTAGGCTCGCAGAATCCACGGGCCCCGTTCCTTCATGGTCCGGAGCATCACGGTGGCCCGCCTGGGCCATCCATGGCTTCACCCTACGGCGCTGGACCACCGCCCGCGCGACATGCCTCGCCTCATTTGAATCCCTACAGGTAAGTGCTAAAGATTTCCTATCTGAAATAAGTTTTAACACCAACATCAACTTGTAGACCACCCCCCACCATCTATGGTAATCCAAATTTCCCACCCCGTGTAAATGGACCTCCAGGTGTTGGGAGTTTGCGACCCGGATCCGTGGACTATGCCGCCGGACCACGTAAGTTTTTAAACTTTTGAAACTAAGGATTTTAAGTTAAAATTCTTATATTTCGACTTTAGGTGCATATCCTCCATATGGCTATTACCCTCCTCCCCCTCCACTGACCACCACATCGGCTCATGCTGCACCAAGCTCAGTAATCGTGAGTGCTCCGCCTTCATCCACGCCTACAAACCATTCGGTGTCTGCTCTGACGAGGGATAAGTCCCCAGCGGCAGGACCTCCGACGCAGCCCCCAGCTCCCTCTCCCGAAGTAGCCCCTGCTCCCACGATCCCCGTCGAGGGCAGCACTCTCAAGCCGACTTCGGTAATAACGAGCAAAAAGCTGACCACCCTGGAGGCATATACCATCCAGAAATCTCCGATGGCTGTGCCGGGAGCCACCAATTCACCGGCAGCCATTGCCGAGGAGGACTCTGGGTCGCCGCGTGAGGCCGGAACCCTAGCCCCTGGCCCTGGTGCGCCAGCTGTGGGAGAGTTCAGCGGATTGGTGAGCTACTTCAGCTCCCAGCAGGACGACTATGACACATAACTAACATCGCCGGGCGCATAGAGATCTGTAAATAATGTTGCTCATGCATCTAGGATCGGGCGGATTCATTTCTACTTCTAATTTTCTAATTTTTAAAACTCACCAAAACTATCCGATCTACTCGAAAACTTTTAAAAAGTTTATTTTCTAATCGGATATTCACTTTAGATATATTTTTGAACAAGAAAGCAGATAACTTATTAAAAATTAACCTGACAAAGCAGCTTCTATTTGAGGTTTTGGGGACTCCCATTCAAGAATAAATACTAACTTTATTTAACTTTTAAATTTTATTTGAAAATAAATCGAACCGCCCTTTTTGAAAAAGATGTTTACACAGGAGAGTGTGTATCTGCATGGAATGTAACTATGGTATGCTTTAGGCCACTTATCGGAAATTCATTCCCAAACGCAATCTATAAAGTGCATATAAAGTGTTGAATTGATTCTCATTTTACGAATTATCTGATTTTGATTTCTAATAATATTCAGAGCTAGCTATATATAAACAATTATAAAATTATGTTAATTTTAAGCGCCTTTGTCTTATGTGTCTACTTTTTTTATTTATATGATTTTCTTTAGCTAAAGCAAAACATCAACTACTTGTAGTATTCTAATTTTAGATGTAAATTGTACAAGCTCTAACGAAATACGCATAAGTTATCTATGATACATACCATTAAAACTTAACAAGCATAACAAGAAATCTTGTGCATAATCCACACTACAGGTAACGAAGAACAAACTACTACATTCAAGGCAGCGGCAGATTGCTTTAGCATGTATACTTATGATTAAATTAATTAACTAAACAACTTAAGCAATTAACACGGAATGCTGCGCATCATATAACAGATAAACCTACCTAATCATTGCAAAACTGCAAACGGTATTCTGATAATGAGAGAAAACAATAAAATCATTTATCATTAGTTGAAAAAATCCTTGAGACTATTATATATTTAGCCAGGGGGTATAATATTCTGGGGATATGGGAGGATATTCTTAAAAAATTATTAAGAATGTAATGGAGGAGTGGCAGTCCACAGCCATGGCCACATCTTGGCCAATTTCCATCCGGTCCATGAGCGGAATACCTTAATCTATTTGTACATCGATTCTCCATCATTTTGCATTAAAATCTAGAAACAAAATATTTTTTAAATTTTTTGTTCATTTTTCTGGAGGGTCCCCTTCGAAAATGATGAAGAACCCATGGAAGGACAATATGGCCCCCAACGATGGCCATATCTTGGCCAATTTCCACCCGATTCTTGAACGGAATACCTTAATCGAATTGTACATCGATTCTCCATCATTCTGCATCAAAATATCAAAACAAAATATTTTTTAAATTTTTTGTTCATTTTTCTGGGGGGTCCCCTTCAAAAATGATGAAGAACCCATGGAAGGACAATATGGCTCCCAGCGATGGCCATATCTTGGCCAATTTCCACCCGATTCTTGAACGGAATACCTTAATCGAATTGTACATCGATTCTCCATCATTCTGCATCAAAATCTCAAAACAAAATATTTTTTAAATTTTTTGTTCATTTTTCTGGGGGGTCCCCTTCAAAAATGATGAAGAACCCATGGAAGGACAATATGGCTCCCAGCGATGGCCATATCTTGGCCAATTTCCACCCGATTCTTGAACGGAATACCTTAATCGAATTGTACATCGACTCTCCATCATTCTGCATCAAAATATCAAAACAAAATATTTTTTAAATTTTTTGTTCATTTTTCTGGGGGTCCCCTTCAAAAATGATGAAGATCCCATGGAAGGACAATATGGCCCCCAGCGATGCCCATATCTTGGCCAATTTCCACCCGATTCTTGAACGGAATACCTTAATCGAATTGTACATCGATTCTCCATCATTCTGCATCAAAATCTCAAAACAAAATATTTTTTAAATTTTTTGTTCATTTTTCTGGGGGGTCCCCTTCAAAAATGATGAAGAACCCATGGAAGGACAATATGGCCCCCAGCGATGCCCATATCTTGGCCAATTTCCACCCGATTCATGAGCGGAATACCTTAACCGAATTGTACATCGATTCTCCATCATTCTGCATCAAAATATCAAAACAAAATATTTTTTAAATTTTTTGTTCATTTTTCTGGGGGTCCCCTTCAAAAATGATGAAGATCCCATGGAAGGACAATATGGCCCCCAGCGATGCCCATATCTTGGCCAATTTCCACCCGATTCATGAGCGGAATACCTTAATCGATTTGTACATCGATTCTCCATCATTCTGCATCAAAATCTAGAAACAAAATATTTTTGAAATTTTTTGTTCATTTTTCTGGGGGTCCCCTTCGAAAATGATGAAGAACCCATGGAAGGACAATATGGCTCCCAACGATGGCCATATCTTGGCCAATTTCTATCCGATTCTTAAACGGAATACCTTAAACGATTCGTACATGGATTCTCCATTATTACTAACAACAAAAATTTTTTTACATTTTTTGTCTCATTTTGGGGATTAGAAATTGTGAATTAGAAAGTTTGAACACCTGGCATTTATTTTACGCTAAAATATTAATTTTATCTGCCACCTTACACAAGGCCAAATTATAATATCCTGGCATAAAAATGGACAAGATGCTTGAAAGGTCACCTGACAGGGCACAGAAGCTTTGAATGGTCAGACAGCTGGCTTTCCTTTTATTTTCAAATAATTATTCATATGGTTTGTTAATTAGTTAATTAAACACTCGACAACAAGAGAATAAAAAGAAAATATTTAAGGCCATTAAAAGTTGAAAAATAAGTAAAATTAAGAAAAATACATAAATCTTTATCAATCATCGTAGTAACTTATGGAAGAATAAATAGTTTTATTTTAAAAGCTTAGTTTTGTTTTGCTGTCTAGTATAGGTGACCGGGGGCTAACGACATAATCGAATATATATTTATATACAGCAACCAATCTTTTTTTTACAAATTAGGCATTTGTTGTTGGTGTTTGAACTTATTAAGTGGTATCATTAAAACGGATTACGCCTCTTTTGAATGTATTTCTCACAAAACGTATCTGCATTGTTATTCGACGTCGAAATGGGCAAAGCCAATTCGGAACAGCGCATAAATTGATTTTATTTTAAGTGAAATATGCTCTCGGATGATGCATTTATGCATTAAGCATTAAGCAATAAGCAATATGTATGGTTTCGATTAGTTTGTACAACAATAAACAATACGCAAATATTTTGCCACTGCCCAGTGTATCTGGGCGGTGTGAAGGCCAGGCCAGGCCAGGTCTATACGAAATGGACTTTCGGGAGAAACGTCACAATATAAATATGTATTTCGAAAATATTGCTTCGAATTATTCAACATATTCAAATTCAGACTCTAACAATTTCTTATTTATTAATATATTCAAACTTAATAAATGCAATAAGATTAAAACTAGTTTAAAGGAAGACTTTTTAAAAGATACTTTTTCAGATACAATCGATTGAAACCTGTCTTATTGTCAGAGTCCCGGCACATCCGACAATACCTTTGAAATAAAATGTCTCTATTCGGCGATGTGATGGGCTTTTTTGATTTTTTATTTATTTTGAAATTGTGTCAACCGGTGTAACAGCAATTAATTGATACCCAAACAGTAGGAAATATGCAGTCTCACTATCCGACAAATTATGAAAATAAATTGGGAGCTTAAAGTCCCAAACACACAAATGATTCAAATTAATATGGCACATAAAACACATAAAACGAAAACAATTCCAGCTGGGGGCTTCACACAGGGCCAACCCTAAGTATTTAATATTTAAATTAATAAAGCCACAGCGCATGTCTGCCGCTAGGTATTTCGTTTTCATTAATTACAAGTTCACAGATGCTAACGCCGATGCTGATGCCGATGCCGAGCCGGGCATCCTTGAGCCGAACAAGCTGCGCTTAGTCAAGCGTGTAGTTTGGTCATTAGCACTAGCCACTATATTGGTCAAACAAGCCAAATTTCCGCTAACTGAAAGTGAAAAGCCGATCGTGACCTATGACTTAAGTTGGCGGCCCTTATAGCGCTAGCGCTGTTTGTCTTCAGCGTTGGTGTGTCCCGTCAGCCTGCCCATAGACTTTGTATCTGTATCTGCATCAGTATCTGTATCTTTAGCTGCCCTATTGACATTGCAAAACTCAAAAAACTCCCGATAGCTACGAGAGGCCGAGCGGCCGGCCACGCATGCGCAGCTTACGCCTCGGAGAGCAGCGGAGTGTTAACCCTACACCTGCTCTGCAGACCACTCTCACTCACACTACCTTTCAAAAAATTAAAAGTATCTGTAGGCCTTTAAAGAGAAAATTAATTATTATTAAATATTAAACTTTAATTAAATGTATACTCTACGAGTAGATTTTTTTAAATATTTAATATAAGATTGATGGGAGACTTTCTTATGCTTCCTCATGAGTCCCATACTTTATATTTCTTCCATCTTTTCTCCATAAATTTATTTGATATTAAATCTTAAATATTTTATATATATTTATATACAATTAAAGCAATCACATACCAAACTTTAAATCAAATTAAGTTATAAACTACAATCTTAGGAGAAAAAAATATGAATTTTAAAGAAACATAATTTGTAATAATTGTAAAATATTTAATATTATATTCATGAAAGACTTTCTTATACTTCCTAATAATGTATTTTCTTCACAAATTAATTTGAGATTAAAACTTATATATTTTATACAAATTTAAATACAATTACAGTAATCATATGCTAAACTCTTACTAAAATTAAGTTATAAAATACAGAGTGAAGTGAAAAAACCTGAATTTTAAAGAAACATAATTTGATGCATTATCGGGCCCACGACAGGGTTAAGTAGCACTGCTCCACTCTGCTCGAAACCTGCGTCTTCTTTTTTGACAAGCTGCCTCTGCCAAGAAGAAGAAGCTGAAGCCCTCGGCCAGAGGCACATGAGCAGACATCTGGCCAAGCCAGAGATTGACCCAAACCCGTATTTCGGTATAAAAGTGCCGGCCCATCTGCAGTTGGTCATCATTCAGCTTCAGCGTCTTGCGACCCGAGCTCACCAAAGTTAATCCAACGAACTAACGTAGCCCAACAACTCAACAACAATGGTGAGTAGTCTCAGCATCCCCGGCAATCCTTGTCTTTGTCCCACGGAGTTTTTAATCGGGATCCTCCTCAATTGTAGAAACTCTTCGTGTTCGCTGTGTGCGCTATTGCCGTGGCCTCCGCCGATGTCTCCCACCTGAACCTGGGCAGCGGCTACAGCTACAACAAGCCCACTCCCACCTTCAACATCCCCTCGGCTCCAGTGTCGTCTTACCTGCCCCCCGTCCAGGAGGCCCCGGCGCCAGTCTACTCTGCTCCTGCTCCAGCTCCAGTCTACTCTGCTCCTGCTCCAGCTCCAGTCTACTCTGCTCCTGCTCCAGCACCTGCTCCTGAGTACCTGCCCCCTGTTCAGGACATCCCAGCTCCTGCTCCAGCTCCAGTCTACTCTGCTCCAGCTCCGGCTCCAGTCTACTCTGCTCCTGCTCCGGCTCCAGTCTACTCGGCGCCAGCACCTGCTCCAGTCTACTCCGCCCCCGCCCCCGCTCCAGCTCCTGAGTACCTGCCCCCTGTCCAGGACATCCCAGCCCCCGCTCCAGCTCCAGTCTACTCTGCCCCAGCTCCAGCTCCAGTGTACTCTGCTCCTGCCCCGGCTCCAGTTTACTCTGCCCCCGCTCCAGCTCCAGTCTACTCTGCCCCAGCTCCTGCTCCTGAGTACCTGCCCCCTGTCCAGGACATCCCCGCCCCTGCTCCAGCTCCAGTCTACTCTGCCCCTGCTCCTGCTCCAGTCTACTCTGCTCCTGCTCCTGCTCCAGTCTACTCTGCTCCTGCTCCGGCTCCAGTCTACTCTGCCCCAGCTCCAGTTCCCGAGTACCTGCCCCCTGTCCAGGACATCCCAGCTCCTGCCCCAGCACCAGTCTACTCTGCTCCCGCCCCAGCTCCGGCTCCAGTCTACTCTGCCCCTGCCCCTGCCCCCGCCCCAGTCTACTCCGCTCCTGCTCCAGCTCCCGTCTACTCTGCTCCCGCTCCCGTGGAGTCCGTCGAGTCTAGCGGCTACAGCTACAACGTGCCCGCCAAGCGCTTCCGCTTCTAAGAGGAGTCATGCCCCGGCAGCTTGTTAAATTAACAAGTGACTGCCACTCATTATTGTTGAATGTTGTTGTTACACAAAGTTCCGTTGAGATTTTAGACATAAATATAAATAAAAAATAAAAAATACAAAAATATATATTAAATATAAAGTAAAAACTTTTATTATTGGACAGTATTTGTGATATCCCATCTTATAATTTGAGATATCAACCACCGATCGAAGCCCAGATTTTTACGATCAACACTATAAACCGGGCTCAAGAGGTGGGATTTTGCGTAAGAGTTGGCAAAATCGGCACAAAGGCAAGGTGTATTATAAATAGATGACCTCGAACGTATGCCATAACAGTTAAGAGGTCCATGATACAGATATCGATCCGAATTGGAGATGCTGAAAAAGAAGATAAATGGTTTTTAAAAAGCTTACTTCATTTAAATCACATGAAAAAAGGAAACCCATTTAGCGAACTAATTTTAAAGTGTTTTAAATAAATTGAATTTAGAGTTCATTAAGATTATTCAACTTTTTTTTAAATTTATATTGATGTGATGATAAAGTGAAAATTAAATGATGCTTTTGTTTTTTTAGACTTTGCCATTTTTCATTAATAGAGGTGCGACAGGTGTTAAAATATTTATAAATGTATGGATCTCATAGAGCTTTCTTACATTAAACAAAATATAAAATAAAAAATTCCCTTTTAAAAGTAATGGCTCTAAATGGTATCGCTAATTTCTTAATGCTAAATGTTAATTGTAAATAATAACATACCTTCAATGCATTCAAAGTTGCCATTTGCGAATTGCAGCAAGGTCGCCAAGACCGTTTGGCAGATAAACCAAAAGTTGGGAATTATGTCTCATGGGTTTTACTTTTTTTAATTCAAGCGACCCATTAAAGTAAATATTAACTATTCGTGCTAAACTTGTCTCATAATAAATAAAGTCATTGAAGTGTTTTTACATATTTATTAAAGCCATTTTTAATCACGTTTTTTTACTAGAAATTAGAAAATATTTATATATTTGTTTTATCTACAAGAAAGATCTTTGTAAAGGTTAAAATTTATTAGAATTCACCTTTAAATAATGGCTTTTTAATTATTTTACTGTCTAAAAATATAAAAAAAATGAATTTTTAAATTAAGTGTTGTCATGAAGAATGATATATTTTTTTATTTCCTATCCTACTAAGATAGGATCGGAAACTTTTTGTGTTCTAGAGCAATGCTATAATTAAAATTGCATAGGTAAGAATTTAAATTTTAAAATTTGAAGATATTGTTCATTACCAAAAGATGGCGCTTTTTGAGAGATGACACTTTTCCCGATGCAGGGTATGCAGGGTAGCCACCTATCGATATACAAAACGAAATACGCTTATTGAATGAGGATTTTCGTCAAAAAACTGGATTATTATTTGAATTTTCTAGTCGACTAAATTTTTCGACTTAAATAAAAAAATATTTAAAAAAGCCAAACAAAACGTGGACGCATTTGATATTCTTTTAAAAGCTAGACAGTGTGCTTTGTTTAGGCAAATAGACATATATAAAAGAGTTAATAAGGATTTTATTTAACGTTTTTTTTACCCGGTTCGTGCCGATTGTTATCGTGCCTTACCGGTTCGGACGAATTGTTTATCGGCCTCTGGGCACACTTTTTCTTCGTTGCTTATGTCTATTTTCTTCATTGTTTATGTTCTAATTGGAATTACCGCGAGCAAGCGGACGGCTTGCTGCTAACCGTCAAAAAATCTCAAAAGCGGATGTGTGTAACAGAAGATAAATTTCAAAATAAACCCACGGGGCAAGGTGCTTAATTTTTGACTAGTTTTGTCGGCTAAATATCTTTGTAAATAAAAATTTAAAAAAAAGGGATCGGAGCCGAACGTGAGCAAATAAAGTAATTTTTCGTGTCTTGCCATCTCGCTTGCTTCGAAAGTGTGGTGTGTGTGTGAGTGTGTGTGTCATGCTAGTACAAGAAAATGGAGTGGAGAACGAATGCAAAAGGGCCAAAATTGTTTTAAAATTGCAATAAAAAATCAAACGAATTGGATGTTAATTCACGGAATGCAGACGAAAATGGCATGACAAGAGCGCGCAACAAGATAAAATTGAAGGTTATTCTTTGTGCGAGTGTATGTGTGTGTGTGCGTGAGAGTGAGAGAGTGTGAGTGGTGAGGGGCGAGTGTGAGTAAATGTTCCAATCACCGCAGCCATTGTAAACAAAAAAGCAAGTGTTGAGAGCGAGAGAGGGATATTGCGCACGCTTGAAGAAAGCAGCCAACAAAGAGAAGGCTGGAAATGTCAATAAACTTTGCAAAAGGTGAGGAATAACGAAACGCTAGTGTAAAATAAAATCCAACCGGGTCCACGAAGAAAGCACCAGGCAAGTGCAAAAAGAACAAAAAAACGAAGGAGAAAGAAAAAAAAAAGAAGGTATTTTCCGACCAAGGCGGACTCGTGTGTGTGTGTGTGCTGCGTCGGGTTCTCTGCAGAAAAGTTTTTCTGGTTTTTATGTTTTTTTTTTTTTTTTGATGCTTGCAACAGCTTCCGCGTTTTGCTGTCTCCCGGCTCCAACAAGTTTCGTCGTGTCGTTTCTCGCCAGTGCGATTTTTTGTTTATTTTATTGGCAATTTGCAGCCCGCTCGGCACTCGCTATATAGCGTTAACGTTAACCCATACAAGTTCGCCTGCCTGGACGAGAAATTTACCGTAAATAATTCACAGGTGCAAAAATCCAACTGTCGGCCGATATTTTTCGTGCAATAATCTGTTATGCCCCAAGGTGCATGAATGTTCATGTTCTCGAGTCAAGAGTGGCCAGCTAATACGATTCTCCATCAGTTTACGGTCACACCATTAATTTAATTAGAAAAAAAGGAGAAGAATACAAAAAATCATCAGAACTGAATCAAAAGACAATCGGAATTTAATTTTAAAATGGTAAGATATTTTTTAAAAAATTTAATTTTTTTTAAATTTTACGATACTGCAGTAAAAATACTAAAAAAAAAAACAGTTTCTGGTAGTGGCTTGAACTGTGACTCAGAGTTTATAGAGACTCTTTTTTTTTATTATTATTTTTGGCTTTTTCTTCAGGCCCTGTTGACCCACAAAATATCGGCAAGAGCGCAAGACCCTTCTTCTGAAGACTCGGTCTTCTGAGACATTTCCTTGAAGCTCTGCTCTCATTAAAATTTTGACTGCGTTGGCTTGCGGTTTTTATGTTTAAATGTTTTGGCTTTTTGCTTTTGGCTTTCTTCTTCCATTTACTTTATTTTTGTTAACAAAAACTGAGTTTTTGCACTTCAGAGCCACCGCAGTTGATTGCCTCCTCCACCACCGTGTCTGATTATTTATGTTCTTTTGAACCCTTTTGAGAGCCATAACTCAGATGGCTCAAAGCCAGGATAATAAAGGGCCATAATAACCAGGTCGCTGGTCTTGGCATTACAGAGGGCGGAAGACCAAGATATTGCCAAGATAATGATTCAGATTCTTTTGTCTAGAAGTCTAGAATATAGATCTCTTAGATGCCTGCTTGGTATGTGTATGAAGTTGATCAAAGACTGTCATAAAAGCAGCAACAGCAACAGCAACAGCAACCGCAACTCAAAACTCAACTTGGAGCTCCTAACCGGTTCTTTGGCTATAGCTTGGAGCAAGCCACCTCTGCACCTCCTCCTCCTCCTCTGTTGGAGGCTACTACTGCAGTACATAAATAGTTACATACTTACATGCTATCCAGCATCGACTGGCTTTGACTCTGACTGCTAATTAGCAGTTAACAATTGCAGCATTGACCTCCTCCTCCGCTCTAGAGTCTTAAGTTATAGTATTATTATAGTCTTAGATACTCTGACATCTATTGTTTCAAATATTTCTTTTGAAAACAAATATTATTCTCAACAAGATACAAAGTTTGTTGCTAGTTTTTCGACCAGTTTTTGGCCAAGTTGTGCCATTTTGTTGCCATAACTGCTGTTGCAGTTGCAGTTGCATTTTCAGTTGCTGTCTATACGTGTCTCTACAAACATGATAGCTTTGGCCAATTTTTTTTTTTTGGTAGTAGGTGACGTGGGGGCACAACCAGAGACTGCTAAATGCAACCAAACAACAACAAAAACAAGAAGAAAAAAGTAAATGTAGTTGCCGCCTGGTTGCAATTGCTGCAACCACCGACTGTTGCTCATTGTTGTGTAACAATTGAAACCCTTTTTGGACGATGATTGAACTTTGGTTTCCAGAAATACTAGGCTTAGAGGCTCTTAGTTATTAAATATTTATGTTATTTTTATATCTGAGACTTGGAGGAGACTCTACGAAGCTCCTTAGAAACTAAGACCAGCAACTTGACAAGAAACCAGCTCGTAAAACCATAAACCCGCGCCCTAAAACCACCATTAAGGGTCTAGTCTACATTTATGAACTTAATTTATTCTTGAATAAGCAATAACTTGGAGGTAATAAAATAGAAACTCTCGAGGGCCTTGAACAGAAATCAATGGAACTATCTCATTAGAACTAAAAAATCTCATAAAAAAGAACTATTATCATATCGATTCTATAGAGTTTCTAGAGTTTAGAATCTAAAACTTGGATCTATTTATTAATTACTCATACTCATTTAAAATAGTAGACTTTAAAGATGTTCTTATTCTCACAATTCCAGTTGTTAGCACCTTTTTTTCTCGTGTTTCTCCTGATGACTAATCACAAAAAAATTGACGCAGATTTTTCGGTTTTGAGAGGTTGGGGCTCCAATTTGCTTTATTATACCCGGTACTCCGTAGAATAGAAGGGTATGTTGGATTTGTGGGAATGTTGGTAACAGGGAGAGGGAATCAGGTAATATTTAAAAGAGTTTTAGGCTTTTTATTCTGTTTCTCTATAGTTTTACTTCAGTGGCTTGCTCCGGAGCACCCAAAAGTATGCAACAATGTTAGATTTTAAGAATAGAGGAGTAAAAGAGAAGAGTACTGGGTATCATATAGCTAGAAACTAAAATTTCTTTTTTTTTTATTAAATGAGGCTGGAAAGTAGTAGTTACTAACAAAATATTCGCTAAAAATGACATGAAAGTATTAATGAGAGCTTCTAACAGGTAATTGTCTTTAAATTAGTAACTTTTTTTTTTAGAAAAATCAACCCAAACTCCTTTTAAAACCAACTTAAAGGTGTGGTTCCAGTGCCATAACTATCGGGAAGTGCTCCTCTCCTCCCTAACTCTGTAGGAGTGACAACGGTACTAAGCTCTACGTACGAGCTTACCTGGCGAAACAGAAAATCAAATCGAAGAACAAGAGAGTGAGAGATCAATGAACACATTGGCGGGGAGAACAAGATGGGGGCCCAGACACACACAAGGAAGCCAAAGGCGAGAGCAAGAAAGCCAGAGAAAAGGGGACAGAGACAGAAACTACTTGAACTCGTTGTGGTGGAGCGAGCGGACAATAGAGGGGCCAAACACGTTCAAACACGTCCAATCAGTTGGGGATATGAGACGAGAAAGGAAAGCCAGCTAGTTGGCCACAAAATACCCTTCTTGGGGAGGGCACGAAGGAGTAGTGCCTGTCCATTCAAGCTTTTGGTTCAAATGGATATGCTCTATTGGAAGGGTATGGGGAGAAGCAGAACAACGACTTGTTGCCAAGAAATAAAAAAAAAGAAGAAGAAGAACTCGAACCCAAACTAAGCAAAGGCGGCGACAAAGAGGAAACCATGAAAGAGAGATCCGCACGAAGAACAAAAAAACCAAAAACAAAAAAAAAATATAATAATAACACGTCATGCTGACTGCCCTTGCTACCTTCCATTGAAATGGCCCCTCCTCCCCACACTACCAGCCGTTCTCCTCCGTTCTGACTCCGGCAAGAACAAGTTGTAAATGAGGCAGAAACCAGCAACCAGCAACAGTGGTGGCTGGAATTGCCATGCCAGCTGAAGACCCAAAAGAGAGAGCGGGAGATAAGGTCATTGGCGGCCATTGACTCTGTCCCGCTGATGACCTTGCCCGAAAAATGTAATAGTGCTGGCTGGCAGAGTTCTGAAAGAAAGGGGCATCTACAAGAACTCTGGAACTCTAACTGACAGATACAAATACGAGTGCAGTGCAGGTACGAGGGCAGCGCAGTTGACAATCTGGAAGTGGAAGAGAGATAGGAGGAGGGAAGAGGATAGGAGTACTGCATTAGTTATGACAGGATGGGCTAGGGGAGCTAGAGATACATATGTATCTAATAGGTTAGGGAGTTACTTTTCTATATATACTAAGGAGAATATAAAATAAATTAATAAAAATGTTGCAAATTACAAATAAAATAATATATTTTTAAAATTGTAAAAATAAATAAAATAATAACAGTATAAACAAAATAAAATTAAAAAAAAAAACTCTGCCACTAAATAATATATTGAATAATAAGGTATCTAAATTATATTAAATTCCCCTCCTAAACTTATAAAAAAAACCAAAGCCCAAAAAACCAAAACTTAAACCCAAAACCGATTGCCAACAAAGCTCAGCTGCATATGCATACTATATAGCTAAAAAAATATAAAAAACCGATCGCAACAACCTTGTCCCACAACAACTTGCTGGTGTTTCTGTTCTCTGGCTGCTGACTGCTGGCTGGCAGTTCTTGGCTTAGACTTCCACTGCTCCACGTCATTTGGCAAGCAGCCTACCCACCTACCCACCTACCTACCTCCTACCTCCTACCTATGCATGTACATTACGCGTCGCTGACCTGGCTTTTGATTTTAATTAAACACACGCAACCGGGCCTAGTCTCAGAGCCAGCTCCAAAAGCAGTAGCGATGGAGAAACAAGTTCCAACAGAACGGCACAAAACTGCAAGAAAAAATTAATGATTTCTTTAATAAAAAAATGCATAACTAATAGAACACTAGATTATTTTTTCTATAAAAAAAAATGTGTTAAAAAATACTATTTTGACTATATTATGAAAGAGTTGTAGTTCCTTTACTTTTTTTTTCAATTATCAACTAAAAAACTGATTTTTTTCTCATTGCAGTGGAAACTTGGACTGGTACCGGTTTGCTGAAGTTTGGCTGTTCCTATGTCTAAGTTTTTAGAAGGAAACTGTGGCAATATAGATGCAAAATAGCAACTAGCGACTAAACGCAAACGCACCTGTTGAAAATCAAGTTTTTATTTTTTACAAGAAAAAAAAAAGAATAAATACTAAAGGCTTGTATTTAAGAGTAAGTAAGAGAAACTATATACTTTAAGTTATCTGTTATTAAGGTCTATAAATTATATTCTATAAAAAAAATAAGAAAAAAAGGAACAAAATATTTATTTCGATTAGTCTGTGATAGGAATCGAACCCGGGTCATAGAAAACTCTGCCCTAAAATTCTGAAACTCTTTAAAAAAAAAAACTACAAGGCTTTTATGAGCTTTTCTTTCTCCTTTTTAATAGATGAACCCCTATTTTTTAGGGTTTAGGGATCATAAATCCATCAGAACCAACAGAACCCCCTAAGCCAGATGCAATTGGGGTTACCGGGATATAGATAGATACACCTTTATCGGCATTATTGGAATTAAGCATTCGGCTAACCCTTCACGAGGGCATTACCATACTACCATACACTCCCCTTCATGCTTCAAAAACTCGAATTCGGAGAAAGAGGCCCGGAGTCATCCACCCCCGTAGTCCGAGGTCAAAGGCAAAAGGGAAACAAAATGTGCAACCCTCGAAGTTCAAAAAAGGGAATCATGTCCATTTCATCAATATTTTTCGAAGGGATTTCCGCCCCAACATGTCTTTTTTTCAATAAATAGTTGAATTATAGATATTTTAATGGAGGTTTTTTAAAGAAAGAGTTTCTAAAATGTTTTATTTTTAAATATTTTTTAACATAATTCACTAATTATGTTTCTGAACCATTACTTTAGACCCCCACTGTATGCAGGTATGTGTGTGTGTATTTGAAAGACAGAACAGAACACGAAAATGAGCAAAATAAGAATGCTGACCACTCACTCTACTGTTGGGGGGCCCTCCCTCCCCGCGAGAGAGAGCGACCTACGGGCTAGTAACTTTTCATACAATATTCGCCTTCTTCTTTTTCCTCTCTCTCTCTCTATGCTCTGCTCTGCTCTGCACATTCCCCCACACATGCATACAATGCCCCCAATATGGGGATTTCTGTTCTTTTTGTATACCAAACCAAAGTAAAAGACGACAAAAAAAAGTGACTCATTCTTTTCTCTTTCTCTATCTTTTTCACCTCTCTCTCTCAAAATCTTTGACAGCTCCCCTTTTTGCTCCAACACCACCCCCCCGCCACCACCCCTTAACGCCTTATAGTGTATGTTCGTGTGACATGGTGTTCATATGTGTGTGCGTTGTGTGTATTGAGTTGTCTTCGTTGCTCCGTCTTCTTCGTGGTCTGCTTCGTCGTTCCGTTGCTGTTGTTGTATGCAAGGTCGTTTGCGTACAAAATTCAACATTATTTGAAGGTCGTCCTTTGGCTGCTCTGCGCGTCGTTCTTCTTTCTCGCTCACACTCTCTCTCTCTGAATCCGTCTCTCCCCAGTTGGGGTAATTTCGTACAAGATGTGGGATTTATTCTTCTTCTTTATTTTGGCAGAACAGTGTATTTTCCGCCTTGGGGTCAAGGAATTTGAAAAAAAAAAGAGGTGGAATTTAGTTGGAGTTATAATTATTATTTTTTTTTTTATTACCAAGTGGCGTGGTTCGCTAGCTCTTCCACTCTCCAGATCGCCCTCCTGGTCAATGACACCCCCCATTTTTTGTGTTTGGCTACTGCTTCTTCCCCCAAGCCATTGTAATCGGGTATAAAGAGCGATGGACGAAAGAAAGAACAATGATAAGAAGTGAATGAACAGAAAGCCCGCTCGCGAGTAAACTCAATTAGCATAAGTGGCGGTGGATGCTCCGACCAAGGTCGCCAGGGTGGGTGAAATAGGGTGGCATTGACCCTATTGTTGTCGCTTCTTGTCGCTCCATCGTACAATAGGTCTTGGTTAGTGTTTCCATGCCAGGCTAGTCTTCTAAACAATTCTCTTCTCTTTTTTTCAAAATTATATTAAATTAGAATTCTAATTATTAATAAATAATCTTAAACCTCTTGCAGTTACATAACCCAATATGGAACCCCATCAGCGCCACCTATCCAATTTTTACAAAGTCGACGACTGAGTGACAGTGTCTTCGTCGATAGAGCGCCACAAGCAAGGAGGGCACCAAAGTGCTAGGAGAGGCCATACTATTCCCGCTCCACCGCCGACTGTCACTATGCCGAACATGTCCAGCATCAAGGCAGAGCAGCAAAGTGCCCCCCTGGGCACTACAGGAAGCTTTCAGCTACCGAGCAACAGCAATGCAACCACGATACCAGCTGGAGCGGCTGGAGGAGCCACCACCCCCTCCCGGCACAACGTCTCCGTGACGAACATTAAGTGCGAGCTGGACGAGCCACCCACGCCCAACGGCAACCTGGTGCCGGTAATAGCCAACTACGAACTCCACTCGGGCAGCATACTTATACCGCTGACCGGACAACAGAGCCAGGAGGACGAGTCCGACTCCGAGGCGGAACTGACGAACATTGAGAACTTGAAGGTGCGACGACGGGCTTCGGACAAGAACGGTCCGCGGCCCATGTCCTGGGAAGGGGAGCTGAGCGAGCCGGAGGCCGACGGCGGGGAGGAGCCCATGGAGACCGAGCCGACGATCAAAAGGGAGATCCTGGCGTCTCATGCTGCCACGACCATGCAGCCCATTAAGACCGAGCTGGAGAACATCGACGGCGAACTGCACCACCAGCAGCAGCAGGGGAAGCCGTACACGCTGTCCACCTCCACGCCGCACTCCGGCCCGAAGCTGAAGCTTGCGCCGACCCAGAGCGACCCGATTAACCTTAAGTTCGAGCCACCGCTTGGGGACAACTCACCGCTCCTGGCGGCCCGCAGCAAGTCGAGCAGCGGCGGCCACCTGCCACTGCCTGCGAATCCCAGTCCGGACTCCGCCATACATTCCGTCTACACGCACAGCTCGCCCTCCCAGTCCCCGCTGACGTCCCGGCACGCCCCCTACACGCCCTCGCTCAGCCGGAACAATAGCGACGCCTCCCACAGCAGCTGCTACAGCTACAGCTCGGAGTTCAGTCCCACCCACTCGCCGATTCAGGCGCGTCATGCCCCGCCCAGCGGCGTCCTTTACGGCAACGGGAGTCTGCACCACCACAGCGTGCTGTACCGACCGCTCAAAATGGAGGCTTCGTCCACCGCCTCATCCGGAAGCCACGAGGCGCAGAACCTGAGCATGGACTCGGTCTGCAGCAGCCTGGACGTGAGCTCCGGCTCATCCCTACCCGCTTCTCCGGCTGGCATTTCGCGCCAACAACTCATCAACTCGCCGTGCCCCATTTGCGGCGACAAAATCAGTGGCTTCCATTACGGCATCTTCTCGTGCGAGTCCTGCAAGGGATTCTTCAAGCGCACTGTCCAAAATCGAAAGAACTACGTCTGCGTGCGCGGTGGACCCTGCCAGGTGAGCATCTCCACGCGCAAGAAGTGCCCGGCCTGCAGGTTCGAAAAGTGCCTGCAAAAGGGCATGAAACTGGAGGCCATTCGGGAGGACAGGACGCGTGGCGGTCGGTCCACCTATCAGTGCTCCTACACGTTACCCAACTCGATGCTCAGCCCGCTGGTGAGTCCGGACCAGGCGACCGGATCGGCAACGATGCACCAGCAGCAACAGCCGAATCAGCAACAGAGACTTCATCAACTGAATGGGTTTGGTGGTACATCACTGTCCACCTCGGTTTCCCTGCCCGCCAGCCCCAATCTGGGGGCCTCCATCAAGGTGGAGGAACCGGTTGATACAGCCAAGCACCAGATCCAACGAATAGGAAGCATTCCGCCACTTCTGAAGGTTAGAATTCTGGATTCCAATGCTTTATAATTTAAACTAAAATATAATTATTTTGCAGGAAATTATGGATGTTGAACATCTATGGCAGTACACCGACGCAGAGCTGGCCCGCATCAATCAACCGCTGTCTGCCTTCGCCTCCGGAAGCTCCTCATCGTCCGCAGCTACTTCCGCCAGCCACGGACAACCGCCACAGCAACCACAAGTGACCAATCCACTGCTGGCCAGTGCCGGTCTATCATCCAACGGAGAGAACGCCAATCCCGATCTGATCGCCCATCTGTGCAACGTGGCCGACCACCGTCTCTATAAGATTGTAAAATGGTGCAAGAGTTTGCCCCTCTTTAAGAATATATCGGTAGGATATTGATTTTCCATTTATGTGATAGTTTTCAAACCTCATTGTTACTCTTTTCCTGTAGATCGATGACCAGATCTGCTTGCTAATCAATTCCTGGTGTGAGCTATTGCTCTTCTCCTGCTGTTTCCGATCCATCGACACTCCTGGAGAAATAAAAATGTCACAAGGCAGAAAGATAACCCTCTCGCAGGCCAAATCAAATGGTTTGCAGGTTGGTATTATTATAATTTGCTTAAATTAGAATAATAATCATTTTTTGAATATTTTTTTAGACCTGCATCGAAAGAATGCTTAATCTGACAGATCACTTAAGGCGCTTGCGAGTCGATCGCTATGAATACGTTGCCATGAAGGTGATTGTGCTGCTGCAGTCAGGTAAGTAACAAAAAAGAAAACAATTTCGGATTAAAATCTAACTTATACACTTGTTTCCCCAGACACCACGGAGTTGCAGGAGGCTGTCAAGGTGCGGGAGTGCCAGGAGAAGGCCTTGCAGAGCTTACAGGCCTATACCCTGGCCCACTATCCCGAAACTCCTTCAAAGTTTGGCGAACTCCTGCTCCGTATTCCCGATTTGCAGCGTACATGCCAGGTGACTATGACTGGAATGTGTTTAGAGATTAAAAACTAATTTATTTATATATTTCTTTAGCTTGGAAAGGAGATGCTAACGATCAAAACACGCGATGGGGCCGATTTCAACTTGCTGATGGAGCTATTACGCGGAGAACATTGACAATTGATTATTCTGATGGAAGTTAGCTACCATTGGCACAAGTTTTACATACTTAGTATTAGTTATTATATATTTAGAATTAGGTTTTCTAACTATAAGCTCTGAAAATATGTGCCTAAAACCAAAGCCACAACAGCCAGCTGCATCGCGAGCCCACGAAGAAATGAAACTAAGCGCAAAATTTGCCAAATTTTTTACACAAAACTATATATTTTGATATACGCCATGTCAGCAGAGGAGGGAGGGGGCTTCGATCAATCGCTGGTGTTGTTGTCGGCTGGTGTTCCAGTAAAGAAAAGAAAGTATATAACGTTTTTGCTATATATACATATTTGACTTATGTATAAAGAAAACTAAAGCACACATGGAAAATGAAAAGACTAAGAAATTTATTTAAGGGATTAACTTTAGTATAACGGATGGAAGTAAAATCGAAAATGCATAAAGAAGAAAATAACAAAAATCAAATCAAATTAAGATAGCGACTTTTTTATATATGTATCTATTTAAGAGCAAATATTCAAACTATTTTTTAATGAAATGCCAAAACCGATTTGGTGTAAAGAAGAGCTGCTAGAATTTTCGATACATATATCTATATACATATATATATATACATTAATGCAAATCGGATAAAGTCCAATTTTTAAAAGTTTTAGCATTTAGTCTTAGTGCAATTTCACCCCCATGTCTACATAATATACATGTTTCTCCAGATATGGTCGCAAAACCTCTTCAAACAAGAAAAGACCACAAAAAACTGTCAACTTCAGTTGGCTAAAGACTCCTCCAGTGATTCTATTTGTTACATTGAAAATACACACACGACTACTTATACAATATATATATATTATATATAGTATAGTATATATATAAATCAAATGTATAATTGAATTTTATTTTTTAAGTTTGCATTGATTTCTTTATTATTATAATTATTATTATTAGTCATTCTTACTTAAATAGCTGAAGCAAATCCTGCAACAGGATTAAAAACACCTACAAGAGAATAACAGTTACAAGGTATGATTAGTATTTGACGACGTTATCCATTGTTCGTGCAAATGTATATAATTCCGGTAGCGGACTAACCGACATCCCAAGTTTAAGAATAAACAGAAGGCTTGTCGATTTAAGGACGAGTACCGGACATTTGAATGCCGTCTTTACTAATTTTTCGCTTAAAAATACATATGTTTTTTCAATAGTTAGATCTGTATCCTGAATATTTGTGTCTATATGTGTGTGTACGTTAACTATAAAACTTTTAGCCCCACCAGAAAACAAAAACAAACTCAAAATAGAAAAACTGAAATATAAAAATGTAATTCCAATAAAAATTATCGTGCATAAAATGAGAACCACATACGTATAGTATTGTGATTCAAACTTAATGTAGAAAATATAATTATAAAAAAACCCACGCCTCTTTACTTTATTTATTATTTGTGTACAAGTTTTATATTCCCTTTTAGGTTTTTATAGATTTTTTCAATATCGTCTGCCCAGCCCAGCAATGTCCCGTCGATGTACAGAAACCAAATGTATCATTAAAATAGTCTTGTGAAAACTACAAAATATCAATATGCCGTTAACAAAAGTTGAATAAAAAGACAAACATCTAAACCACTTAAATATTTATATGGTTTGTTTTTTATAGGATTGTTAAAAAGTGTGCCACACAATTACAGATACAGCTTTTAAAGCTTTTGAGAAATGCGTATGATTTTAAAGTGTTCCCCGATCCATGAGCGGAATACCTCAAACGATTTGTACATCGATTCTCCATCATTCTGCATCAAAATCTCAGTACGAAATATTTTTTAAATTTTTTATCAAATTTTTTGGGGGATCCCCTTCAAAAGTGATAAAGAACGCATGGAAGGACAAAATGGCCCCCAGCGATGGCCATATCCTGGCCAATTTCCATCCGATCCATGAGCGGAATACCTCAAACGATTTGTACATCGATTCTCCATCATTCTGCATCAAAATCTCAGTACGAAATATTTTTTAAATTTTTTATCAAATTTTTTGGGGGATCCCCTTCAAAAGTGATAAAGAACGCATGGAAGGGCAATATGGCCCCCAGCGATGGCCATATCTTGGCCAATTTCCATCCGATCCATGAGCGGAATACCTTAATCGATTTGTACATCGATTCGCCATCATTCTGCATCAAAATCTAGAAACAAAATATTTTTTCAATTTTTTATCAAATTTTCTGGGGGATCCCTTCAAAAGTGATGAAGAACGCATGGAAGGACAATATGGCCCCCAGCGGTGACCATATCTTGGCCAATTTCCACCCGATTCATGAGCGGAATACCTTAATCGATTTGTACATCGATTCTCCATCATTCTGCATCAAAATCTCAGTACGAAATATTTTTTAAATTTTTTATCAAATTTTTTGGGGGATCCCCTTCAAAAGTGATTAAGAACGCATGGAAGGGCAATATGGCCCCCAGCGATGGCCATATCTTGGCCAATTTCCATCCGATCCATGAGCGGAATACCTTAATCGATTTGTACATCGATTCGCCATCATTCTGCATCAAAATCTAGAAACAAAATATTTTTTCAATTTTTTATCAAATTTTCTGGGGGATCCCTTCAAAAGTGATGAAGAACGCATGGAAGGACAATATGGCCCCCAGCGGTGACCATATCTTGGCCAATTTCCACCCGATTCATGAGCGGAATACCTTAATCGATTTGTACATCGATTCTCCATCATTCTGCATCAAAATCTCAGTACGAAATATTTTTTAAATTTTTTTCCTTATTTTCTGGGGGATCCCCTTCAAAAGTGATGAAGAACGCATGGAAGGACAATATGGCCCCTAGCAATGGCCATATCTTGGCCAATTTCCATCCGATCCATGAGCGGAATACCTCAAACGATTTGTACATCGATTCTCCATTATTCTGCATCAAAATCTAGAAACAAAATATTTTTTCAATTTTTTATCAAATTTTCTGGGGGATCCCTTCAAAAGTGATGAAGAACGCATGGAAGGACAATATGGCCCCCAGCGGTGACCATATCTTGGCCAATTTCCACCCGATTCATGAGCGGAATACCTTAATCGATTTGTACATCGATTCTCCATCATTCTGCATCAAAATCTCAGTACGAAATATTTTTTAAATTTTTTTCCTTATTTTCTGGGGGATCCCCTTCAAAAGTGATGAAGAACGCATGGAAGGACAATATGGCCCCTAGCAATGGCCATATCTTGGCCAATTTCCATCCGATCCATGAGCGGAATACCTCAAACGATTTGTACATCGATTCTCCATTATTCTGCATCAAAATCTCAGAAAAAAATATTTTTTAAATTTTTTTCCTTATTTTCTGGGGGATCCCTTAAAAAATAATAAACATCGCATGGAAGGACAAAATGGCCCCCAGGGATGGCCATATCTTGGCCAATTTTCATCCGATCCATAAGCGGAATACCTGAATCGATTTGTACATCGATTCTCTATCATTCTGCATCAAAATCTTAGTACGAAATATTTTTTAAATTTTTTATCAAATTTTCTGGGGGACCCTTCAAAAGTGATGAAGAACGCGTGGAAGGACAATATGACCCCTAGCGATGCCCATATCTTGGCCAATTTCCATCTGATCCATGAGCGGAATACCTTAATCGATTTGTACATCGATTCTTCATCATTGTGGATCAAAATCTCAGTACGAAATATTTTTTAAATTTTATATAAAGTTTTCTGGGGGATGCCCATAAAAAATGATAAAGAATGCATGGGAGGAAAATATGGCCCCCAGCGATGGCGATATTTTGGCCTTGCTTTTAATTTATTTTTAAATTAATACAACAAATAAGAGAATTAATATATAAAAATATTTTTGTTCCGGGGATGGTATAAGTTTTATTTAAATATAATGCCTTCGAGTTCGTAAATGGGTTCAGAAACAATTCATTATTATATAGTTAATTTAAGGATTCTCAAAGTATATTTTTTTTGGGACCATCATTAATCCTGACCGCAGAAGTCAGTCGGTGGAGAGCAACAGGTATAGGGGCAGGGATAACTAGAAGGAATATCAATTAGGACTAGGATTTCGTAACCCTTTTCAGGATAGGATTGCACTCACTTGACCTGACTTAATGGATAACAGCAATTAAAATCTGGGCAGCATAGATCTCCAATGGCGTAAATTCCGCCCGACTGTCCGCCACAAAGGTCACCACACACTCCACCACATCCAGCTGGCGGAGAGCAGCAGGATGAACACCCATTCGACATGGATCCACAACAAGCACCTGATCTGGAACAGGGGCAGCCATTACACATTCCTGCAAATCCTCCACCTAGTGGTATATATTCGCAACCGCATTTTTTTGCAGCTCCCATGCCACCAAATGGATTTGGGCGGCTGAAGACCTGCCTGTAGTCGGTCATGTATACTGTTTCGGCTTGGATCCTGTCGTTGATAATGGAACCACAACAACATGGATTTCCAAAGCAGCTGTCGAAGCAGGGCATCTGAGGACAACTCGGCTGTCCACATGGAGGACAACTCGGCTGTCCACATGGAGGACAACAGCAGCAACCTTGCGGCTGACACGAGAAGCAATCCTGTGGAGGGCAACAGCCCGATGGAGGACCCTGGCAGCAATCTGGTGGAGGGCAGCAATCCGGGGGAGGGCAGCAATCCTGTGGAGGGCAACAGCCCGATGAAGGACCCTGGCAGCAATCCTGTGGAGAACAGCATTGTGGTGGAGGGCAGCAATCTGGTGGAGGGCAGCAATCCTGTGGAGGGCAGCAATCCTGTGGAGAACAGCAGTTCGGTTGAGGGCAGCCATCCGGTGGAGGGCAGCAGTCCGGTGGATAACAAGGGTAGCAATCCGGCGGAGGAGGCGGATAGCAATCCGGTGGAGGACAACCGCCGCGATCCGGTGGAGGACAACCGCCGCAATCCGGTGGAGGACATGCTCCGCACGGTTTAGGAGCGCGTTTAGGAGGTCGTGTAGGCTGGCGTTTCCGAAGACAGCAGTCCGGTGGGCAAGGATTGCTATCCGATGAGGACGAGCTGCAATCCGACTGAGATGGACAACAGTCCGGCTGAGGTGGAGAGCGAGCTGATGGAGGTGAGCCGAAACCAAGGGGAACAGGGAAGCCACCAGGTGGAGATGGGAAGCCACTGGGTGGAGTTGGGAAGCCACTAGGTGGAGTTGGTAAGCCACTAGGTGGATCCACCTTGCGCCGTTCCTGTGAAAGTGAACGTCTCCTCCTTTGGCACTCCTCGCAGAAGCATTGAGATTCCTCCTGGTCCACCGTCTGACCTGACGAACAGTAGCTGGAAGACGGAACTGATTCCGTACAGCATGACGTACAGGTGGTTGACTCAGACTTTTGATTTGATTGACTCGTAAAGCTGTCCGAGTAGCGTTGAGAAGGTCCACTTGAGGAACCACCTGATAACTGGACCGACGGCGTCAATGGCGGGCACTGGCTGCAGTTGATTTCGGAGGGCGGGACATACTGCCCCTGAGGCTGCTCCGATATTGTTTGCTTCGGATAGCAGGGATAGCCGTAATAGCACGATGATCCTTGATCATAAAAGGATTCTTCGCAAATCTCCGGCTCAGTGAAAGTAACAAGAGTAGGGCTTAAGTAGGCCGATTGGTTGGAAGATCCTGTAGGAATTAATAGGATTTTAAATAGTAAAAGACTATTTATTTAAAGATAAAAATAAATAAATAAAATAGTTACCTTCAGAATAACTGCCCCCACTATTAACCATCTGTCCGGAAGAGATGCGGGAATACGAGCTATTCAATTGGATTTTCTTAGAAGTATGTTAAATTTAAGATTTTTGGAGATCTATATTACCCAATGTCCACGGATCCCTGGTATCTGTTGACTGTGTTACACTTGAAAGCCGTCAGGGATATGGTTTTTTCTATATTCCTTGAGGATGAACTGTGGATCTGCGCTGGTAATGAAGTGTCTACAACTTCACATGGAGGAATGGGTGGGATGGGTTCATTTTTAAGGGTAGTGGTGGAGTCTGCAATGCTAAGATCAGATTCTTCGGGCTTAACACTATTGTTTTTTGAATTTTTGCTGTTCAATATGGAAGATGCTAGCTTCCTAAGCTCATTGGAAGCAACGGACGGTATATAGGTCTTGTAAATGTCATCAAGACTTTTGATATTATTTATTGTAAGGAGAGTCTCCTGGCTTTCCTCCATGCTGGAATCGAAGACATTGGGACGCTCCATTTATATTTTTCACATCGAGGCACTATACATTGGACAAAACAGTCGAACAAAGAAATTTTGAAACACAATTACGTTTTTTATGACATTTTTTGAAATGTCCGACATTCTCAGATTAGTTTGTCGGAGCTGCTGTGTTCCTTTTTAAATATGAATTATATATATTTTAAATAATCCATTTCCAGACCTTTTTAAAAATACGTTTTTTAAATATTTTTACGCGTTAGTACATACTATCGATAAAAAAAAGTATTCATTTATCGATACTCGAAGTTCCATACCAAGCTTTTACCTAACATCAGAATTGTAAATATTAATATATAACTTGTAAATAAAGATTAAATTAGGCAATTATGAATGGGAAACTCGTGTTTAATGCGATTCGTTCTCTACGGAACGGCAGTTGTAACTTGTCACAAGCGCGGAAGTATGGTAATGGCTTGTTACCAATCACATGTTGGGATATTTCATAACATGCCGGTTGTTTCTGTTTTCACACAGCCACTCCGCCCAAGAGGTTCTACAAAAAGACCTCTGTTCTGAGCAGCGATGGAGGATACGAGGTGGTTTTGGACCACAGAAAGCTGAAGACTCCCAAGGGAACACCGTTCACCGTCCGCAGCGAACCTCTGGCGATAGCCGTGGCCACCGAATTCGACGCCCAAAAGGAACATATTGAGCGGTCCCGCATGCACCTCTCTGCGCTCTGCTTCACGGCCATTGATAATCCCAATAATCTGAACAAGCTGGACATGGTTAACTACCTGCTGAACTTCATCCCAACCGACACAGTTCTCTTCCAGTATGATGTGAGTGTTATCATTTAGAAAGTCTTCCTAGTTTCTTATAGTTTTCTGTTTCAGGACGAGAAAGCTCTTCAGGAGTTGCAGCAAAATGAATGGGATCCTGTCATTGATTGGTTCAACCAACGCTTCGAGGTCAACCTTCAGAAGACCATGAACATAACGCCTCCCCAAGTCAGTGAGGAGGACACGATAAAAATAGCCAAGCACTTCCAGTCCTACAGCTTAGAAACACTGCATGGTAACTTCTATTTCTTAATAGAGTATCACTTAATCTTAATTATTACTATTTTCTAGGATTTGTGTTTGCTGTGGATACTTTAAAGTCCATTATCCTGGCATGTGCTGTCATCGAGCAAATGCTGCCCGTGGAGAAGGCTGTGGCCCTGGCCCGTTTGGAGGAGGAGTATCAGCTTAAATTCTGGGGCCGTGTGGAGTGGGCTCACGATCTGAGCCAACAGGAGCTGCAGGCCCGATTGGCGGCCGCCGTCTTGTACGTTCATCTAAACTGTTCAGATAGTTTTGTGAAAGAAAAGTTGATTCTATAAATTTGTTTATAATAAAATGTAAAAGAAAAACTAAGGCTCTTGATAATAATAAGGCTAAGAATATAGAAGTAAATTTATATTATTACCTTCGATATTTAAATTTGGCGCTCTGGCTAAACTGCACACAAGTTGGATCCATACCCAACATGTTGCTTCAGTGCTGTAAAGTGCGAACAGTAGTGTTGGAAAGTCGAAGTAAGATAACATATCGATAGACATTTATCTATTTGTGAGGAGAATAGCGATATTTCGATATAAATAAATATTCGACATCCCTACAATTTTCGCTCATTGTTCGGTTGTGGTGTCATTTTTTTAGCGAATCTGTTGGCAATTAAACAAACGCGGAGTGAAGGACGACTACCCAACACTCTCAATTATGTGCGCGTAGTTATCAAAGTAATCAGGTGCAGTGGTAAGCAGCCTACAGCCTGACACCGTCGCTTGCGTCGTCGTGTTTGTGGTGTTGGTGTGGTGGGAGTCGTGTCCCCCCCCCTCTAAAGTTTTAATTAAAGTGCCTTCCGTTCGAGGAGTGTGTGTAGTGTTGAAAGTCCCCTATTTGGCCAAGAAAAATCATAACTGCGTATGGTGGGTGGTTTGGGGGAGGGTGTTCATCCTCCTCCTCCTCCTGACTCACTCTATCTCTCTTTCTCTCTCTGGCCTTTTTTACCTTCTACCCCCCACTCCACTCCCTCCCCTGCAAAAACAGTGACAAAACAACAACAAAAACAATAGAAACAAAAAAAAAAACGAAGCGTGTTCTTGAAAATGTACACTCTCATCTCCCACCTAACGTCATCACTCACTAATCTATAGAATTGCAAGTGCAATTGCAACTGAAATTGCAATTAATTGCAGATACTTGTAGATAATTTGTACAAAACAAACATAACGGGAATGAAACAAGTAGTAGTACGACGCCCTTTGAGATACTTTAGTGGCGCTGCCACCTTGTCTAATTTTCGTACTCATTGGGAATTCCAATTACTAGCTCTGTTCTCTGTTTCTATTCAAATTTATTTTATTAATTTTTGTTTTGCGAAAAGTGTGTATAATATTTCGCTTTCGTTTCTCTGTTTTCTGTTCTCTGTGTGCCCCTCGTTCGCATCCGCTATATAATCAGCTGTTTGTAACATCGCCGTTGCCGCCGCCGCCGCCCACAAAAACGGAAATCACTTGATAGGTGAGTTCAGATATTCTATTCTGATTCCAAAACATTATATTCTACTCGTATTCCGAGAATGTCAGTTAAAGAGCCACAACACACACACACACTTTGCCTTGAGGCCTGTCTGGCAGTGAGATTGAAATTTCCACAGGCACAGTGGGGTACTTGACCTCAGAACTGTCTGTCAGTCAGTCAAGGGAGGGCGAGATTTGCAATAAAAATATATCTGAATATTAGATGGAAAATATAGACAGATCTATTTCTAAGATATAGACAAAAATTCGAAAAATATCTATCAGATACATCAGAATATCAGTTATAAAAAAATAAATCATATCTAGTTCCAAGATCCAGGCCAAAATTCAATGAGTTTTAAAATAAAATATCTATCAGATACATCAGAATTCCTAGTTACTTTTGAATTTTTCATTAAAATCATTCAATTTCCCAGCTTTTCGGTTTGCTTTTCTTTGAAAATGATTCCAGAAGTCTATACAAATGGTCTAAACACCATTAAGTAATCAAAACAAAATACTATTTCAGCTGAATTTCATCAGAACAGAGGGTTCCAAACAGAAGGTCTGTGAAGTTGGCACCCCAAATTTCGAATTTCAAGAAAATAATAACTGACCATTATTGACCATCGTTTGACCACTATTGACCACAAATATTTTCGTTTTACCACCTTCCGAAAAAAAATTAGAGCAAAAAAACTTTCCGGGGGCCAACTTCACACTAGCCCCCGGGCATCAGAAAACATCTTTTGACATTAAATTTTAACGCATAGACCAGTTTAAACGATTGACCATCCCATAAAATCGATTGACCAACCCATAAAATCACTTGACCACCAAAAAAAAATTTTTTTTTTTAATTCCTCAAGGTCATGTGTCGGGGGCAAGCAACCAACGTCAGAATATGAAAAAAACATGTCATTTGAAAGCATTTTTGCAGAAATTGGAATTATGATAATTGACCATCTCTCAAAAATGAATGATCAATACATTTGAGAAAAATCTTCGTTTTACCACTTCGCAAAAAGAAGATATAGCCAAAAAAACTTCCCTGGGGCCAACTTCATACTAGCCTCATCATATGTAGAAACAGAAATACGTATAAAAAACGTATTTTTGCGAATTTCGCAATTCTAATGGTTGACCATTTCTAAACATCGTATCAACATTATCCTTAACAAAAATCATCGTTTTACCACTTCCAAAATTATAGTTTTTATTGAATCATTTTTTAAAATCTTGGGTACATCAAAATTTAAACTTTTACGAAATGTGTTTTCTTGGAAAAGTTTACGTTTTTTATACATGTTTCTACATATGATGGGGGTAGTATGAAGTTGGCCCTCGGAAAGTTTTTTGGCTATATCTTCTTTTTGAGAAGTGGTAAAACGATGATTTTTGTTAAGGATAATGTTGATACGATGTTTAGAAATGGTCAACCATTAGAATTGCGAAATTCGCAAAAATACGTTTTTTATACATGTTTCTACATATGATGGGGGTAGTATGAAGTTGGCCCTCGGAAAGTTTTTTGGCTATATCTTCTTTTTGAGAAGTGGTAAAACGATGATTTTTCTCAAATGTATTGATCATTCATTTTTGAGAGATGGTCAATTATCATAATTCCAATTTCTGCAAAAATGCTTTCAAATGACATGTTTTTTTCATATTCTGACGTTGGTTGCTTGCCCCCGACACATGACCTTGAGGAATTAAAAAAAAAAATTTTTTTTTGGTGGTCAAGTGATTTTATGGGTTGGTCAATCGATTTTATGGGATGGTCAATCGTTTAAACTGGTCTATGCGTTAAAATTTAATGTCAAAAGATGTTTTCTGATGCCCGGGGGCTAGTGTGAAGTTGGCCCCCGGAAAGTTTTTTTGCTCTAATTTTTTTTCGGAAGGTGGTAAAACGAAAATATTTGTGGTCAATAGTGGTCAAACGATGGTCAATAATGGTCAGTTATTATTTTCTTGAAATTCGAAATTTGGGGTGCCAACTTCACAGACCTCCAAACAGATAGGTTTTCAAAATATAATTCAAAAATAATAATACCAAAAAAATTAAACAAATATTACAAATATTATTAGCTGTTTAGTTAATTTGTAAAACAATAAATATTTCAATAATTTATTGAAATGCAAGTGATTCTATTATTTTGAAGCGTATTAAGTCGGATCTAAAATTTTCCCACCATTAGATCATCAAGTAAAATAATAATTATTCTATTAATACTACATACTTTGATTGAAAAACCCCTAACCGGAACTAACCATTAAAAACGAAACTAGTTTCTTTTAATTTATTTTCAACAAAAAAAAAAAAAAAAAAACACGAAAAAAGATGGACTCGTTTAACCTTCAAAGGTACTACTGGTCTGGAATTTAAATCTCGTAACCAAAACCGTTGTCAAGTGCGGTGGTGGTGGTGGTGTTTGCGATGCGATGATTGTGATATCAAATCACCTCCAATGAGGAGGACAGAGACTACCAGAGGGGCTACCAGAGCACACCAGACCAGAGACCATCAATTTATACGCCCAGGGGCCCAGGAATGACTTTAACGGCTTGGTCTAATGAGGATGCATTCAATTAAACACAAATTTTTCACTTGCAATGTGGGTTGTGTGTCTGTGGTGGGTTGTGGGTGCTCTTCTGATCACATAACCCAAAAGATACAAAGTATTTGCGTTCCAGATACTTTTGTTTATTTTATTTTAAATAAATATATGTCAATTGCGTTGCTGCTTGTGCATTTTTCCCCTTCAAACTCATGGGATTTTTTCCATGAATCGACAGAACCAATAATACCAATCGGAAAGGTAGATGGTTCGACCCCCATATTTATACAAAAAAAATAAGTCATAAAGGGAGTATTTTTATTTTAAATATTAATTTAAGAGCAAATATTTAATGTATGTGAGTTGTGAAAAGTAAATACTGTCCCTGGAACCTACTTTTCAGGGCTGACAGCTTGTAGAACCAGTTGGGCCGGATTTTTGAAATTAAATGACACGAAAAGTGTGAAGAAAAGTGAGCATTTCTAAAGTGCTCTGATTTGCGTACGCAGTTTCAGTTCTAATTGCTTTCCAGAGAGACTCTTTCGAGAGACTCTTCCGAGAGACTCTTTCTGTCATTAATCCCATAGCCTTCTCATCTAGAACTAGAGAACGCCTCTTTAGACGCCCCTTTCATCATCTTTGGAGGGCAGGTGGAATAAGTGCTTCCGACTTCCGATTTCGCTTTGCGTTGCTTGCCACATGGAGGCACGTAGGTCACTTGAACTACGACTAGCCTTCATGGTGCATGTCGAACCAACCCCGAAAACTGGGCTCACAAATCAGCTCCACCAAATTATTGATTTTTTTTTGTTTTTTTTTTTTTTAACTTTCCTACTGTTTAAACACAAATATCCTGGAACTAGACACGCACCTGCTGGGAAAAGTGCCACTAACACTTGATTAGAGTTGGGGAGGGAAAAGTACTACACTAGTTAGAAGATATGGGAGGGGGTGGATGGTTCCATTTTCAAGTGTTTTTTGAACCTAGAACGCACCTAAAAGTGCTATCATGCATGACTCATAGATTCTCAGAGTTTTGGCAACACTTCCAAAGAAAAAAACATAAAATTTCAATTGTCAAGATAACACTATCATTAGCACTTCCAATTATTTCTTTTTTTATTTTTAATTTATTACGTTTAGTTAGGACTTCCTTTGCTAATTGCTATCTTAGTTTGGAAATCGGAAAAGAATGTGTAGTTGCGAGGGCAGCAGTATTCCCGGAACTCTCTGAAAAGTAGAAGAGATAAGGGGTCTAGTCTACTAAGAAGGAGAATGCCGGCCTGTTATGACCTTTATAGACCCTCCAGAGTTCGCAAATTGATATCTTTTGCACTTGAAATAGCTGTCATCCCTGGTTTATGGCGCTGTTTACCCCCGATAAGCAAAGTCTGAACAAAAAAGTACATAATACTGGCAAAGAATCAAACAAAGGTGGTAAACTAATAATTACAAAGCCCGTCCGCCAGTTCGAACGATGGCTAATAAAGGTGGCAGATAAGGTAATGAACGGAGAGAGACAAATACAGATAATGGAAACCCCTTTTTTTTCAGCCCAATGATAACAGCCCGGCCAACACTTTTAATGTTAATACTTAAAAAATAATTGAAGACATAATCTGTAGAGCTGATAATGGCTTAAAAATAGACAAGAGAGTGGTAGTCGAGAGCAGGCGGCCTTGAAAGTCACAAAATTTAATTTTTGTTTAATTGGATTTTGAATATTGAGGAAAGGGGGTTGCCATAAATTAATAAGAGGGTTTATAGAGAGAAGAGGCCAAGTATTTGGTGATTTTCTAGTTCTAGACTCTACATAGCAGGGTTAGTGACTAAATATTCCTCTTAAATTATGAAATAAACCCCATACCACCCTAAAAAAGCCCTAAAATATGAAAAACTCCAAGTAATTAGGACAAGGTTTAAGTAAACAGCTTGTATTTGACCTTCCAGAGGGCCTCCATAAACGAAAAACACAAGTTTTTAATTTCAAAATTTCAAAAATAATAAAAGCAAATTGCTGGAAACAAAGTCCAGAGCCAGACTCGTACTAAGCGATATATTACTTACGTAATTCGAGTAATAAATAAGTTGAATAATAAAAAGGAAAACCCGTGTAAGTTTATCAAAGAACAAACAAATTAATACAAGTAGTGAGGTTCTCTCTCAGTCGCCCACTTGGAAACAGCAACCGCCTCGAATGCGATAAATTAAATGCTAATTGCGACATCCATCAAGTGTTTCATTGAAAATTCCACCAAACTCGCATGCTGGCTCAGTAATCTCAGCTCTCAGCTTCCCTAAAGAGTGTTGTATTATTAAGTAATAAGAATTACAATATTTCTTAAAATAAAATTCCATAAAACACATAAAAATTCTGAGATAAATGAGTACAATGAGTACTTGCTGGGGCATTTCGAGTACATTTGTAGTCAGTTTGAGTACAATTTGGTTGTGGAATGGTTCTGTTAATTGGAAATAATATAACAAAAAGCTTTGTTCGATTCATGACAGTAGAGAGGGAATCAAAAAAGGTCAACCTGAATCGAGAATCGAGAAAGGTATTCATTTATTATCTTTATTGAATGCCAACTCTGATACTGATACTAAAATCAGTAAAATAATAAAATAATAAATAAACCTGGGTAGCAGATAAAAAAAAAGCTGACATGTGTAGATACTTTATTCACCAGATAAGCATATGTTTCTAAAGGATAGTGGTTCCCCTCAAAAAAATTATTTCCACTTAGTTCCATATCAAGTGAGCTCTGGCTTCCCATTTTCAACTCACAACTTCCCCCACTCAGTTTTTGGTGGCAAAAAAAATTTACTGAATGCCTTGCTTTCTTTTTCCAGTTTTTGCGAATACCTCGTTGATGACCCCGAGTGTGAGTTCCAGCCCAGCAACCACCCCCATCATCCCTTCACCTTCAATTCCAGCGCCGGACGTCGACTTTTGAAAATGGCAGTCAAGTAGCAGGACGACCCGGACCAACTGGACATCTAAAAACACAACCAAATAATTGAAATAGGAAGAGAGTTAACCTCCGAATCAAGGCCAACTGACACTCTCAGGGATAGAGTCTCCACAAGCGGTCGGTCTCCAGGACAACCCTTTCACCTTGAGCTTCGTGGAAGGAACACAACTGACCACGGATTGTTGGCCAAGAATTGATGACATTGCTCGGGCCTAGCGCCCCTGGAATGGCCTTTATGATGAAAAAGAAGAAGTACAAGTTCAATGTGGAAGTCCAGCTGCAGGATCTGGTTGAGGTGGCTTTAGTTAACGAGGTCTTATTCGCAAAGATACGACTGCTAGATGGAGGGTCGTTCCAGGAGTACAGTAGTCGGTGAGTTGTCTTACTTTCCAAACCATTTTTGTCCATTACTGACCATTTCTGTTAATCCATAGGGAGGAGGTGCGGAACCATCGCGTCGAATGGAATCGCAGCTTCGAGTTTCCTTGCAAAATGAGCGCAAATGCCTCGACCGGGGTCCTGGATCCCTGCCATCTACGGATCTCCATACGCAAGGAGATGAAGGGCGGACGGAGCTACTACAAGCTGGGCTTCATCGACCTCAATCTGGCCGAGTTCGCCGGCGCCGGACTCACCTCGCGCCGATTCCTTCTCGAGGGCTATGACCTCCGCCATCGCCTCGACAATTCAATGCTGCGCGTGAGCATCAAGATGCACATGCTAAGCGGTGATATTCTATTCAAAGCGTGAGTCTACTCCCCAGAAACCACCATGGATGAGTAACTAACTTAGTCACATTCTAGTCCTACGCCCAGTCTGAAGAGTAAACAGAGCAAGCCCTCCATGGATGACATAACCAATGCCGCCACTGGAGTTGGTCTGCAAACGCCGACAGCCAGCGCTCTGCCCACTATTGGCGCTGGCAGTGGCGGATCGGCGATTCCATTGGGAGGCAGTGGCGCCACTTTGGGCGGGGTGGCCAGCACCCAAGGGATGCAGGCAGGTCGGACAGTTTCAAACACAAAGGAGGAGAGTAAGTGGACACTGTTCTTTCTCCTAAACTCATTTATATTTCATATTTTTGTGAAAAACAGTCATTGCAGAGATCGATAGAGAGTTTTTTGCGGCTATTGTGACAGACTCTGGGCTGTCAGAGTCATCGGAGTCGGCGGTGACGCTGACCACGGATAATCTCCAGCAACATGTCGCTTCTGCGTCGAACGCCACCACGCCGGTGTCTCAGGCGGCACCTGGCCTGGGGATTATTGGCAGCAATAACTACGGCACCACAGGAGCAGCAGCGGTTGGCTTCTCTGGCAATGTGGTTAGCACCGCCAACCTAATGGAAATAGGTCATTCAAGAAATTCCAGTAATACTAGTCAAGTGAGTGGCAGTTAGAGTGGGTGGTAGTGATGGGATGACCAGCATGGCTAACACTTGTCCCTCTTTCAGATGTCAAAGGGCTCGGGCTACAGCAGTTTTTCCCACAGTCAGCATTCGCGGCAGAGTTCCGAGGGCGACTCGGGGCATGCAAGGTACGTGTCCAAGATCGACCTTAAAGGTCATATGCTTCTTTATGTCCCCATATTTGTAAAAATACTTTTGACCTTATTTGCCTATGGTATGTGTAAGTGAAATTATCCGAATAACCTCTTATATCATAACTGAATAATGCTCTAAAACCCACATTTGCATTCAAGCTTAAGCAGTACTCTCAAATTGTATCTAAAACTATTTTTTTGATCCATACTTTAAAGTATGATTAGCTTATGATTAGCTTACATAAAAAATATATATCGTTTTTAAGGTACAAATACTTAACAGCATCTACTCTTGTATACTAAAACTTGTTAAATGTATTCATTATACTTCTATTGATAATATTTATGAATAATTCGAATCATTGTCACTACAAAGTATAATAATAATAATGTCTCAGGCATCTATTGTGTTTATGTTGCATGTGGTATGAGATATTTAAGATATTTGAAGGTATCCACTAGCAAGCAGGAGTATCTACTTAGGGGATCTACTACTCTACTCTTCTAGTCCTTTTGTCTGTCTGTTAATTAAATATTTTAATACTCTTTAAGATGAAAGAATCTTACTTAAAAGTAAAGGAAAGAAGGGTCTTCCATTAATGGCCAAAAATTGCCTAAATATTAGTTCTATTTTATCAGAATTTATCAACAAAATAGATCAAGAATAATTGCTTTTAAAATAAAAAAGGTTTTAGAGTATAAACTTAATACCATTTTCATAGACTTTTAAGAGCTTTTAAATAAATTCCAGCAGTTTCTTGTTTATAAAATTTCTATTTAAACACATTTTGTACATTTTCAAATGGCTAATGCCAAGCTTACTCTTAATATGTATGTATATATAATATTTAAAATTGAAACTGCCTCCCATCCCCTACTAAGTATCATCCACTAATATACGAACTATTCGCTGATTATGGTTAAGGTTAGGAATTACTCCAAAGTCTTTATGTTTTGGTTTAAAATATTGGTCTTATGGTAGCTTTATAATTTCTACTAGCCACTTATTTATTCTTTTCTGTTTTGGTTTATTTTATTGTTTTAATTTTAATTTTAATATACTTGTATTTCTCTTTCTTTTTTAACCAAAATTATTTAAATTATTAACAAATGGGGTGATTGGACAAAACTAACTGCCAAATAATTAATACTTACCAACCACATACAAAAAATAAATAAATCAACGGCCGCCTTCCGAACCAAAAACCAATAAACTATAGTCGTTTTAGAAAATCCGTTTCTCTACTCAATAGACTTAATCAGAAGGCACTAAGTGCCATGAAACTGAACATACCACACGGCCGGCATCACGGCCCAAAAAATAACTCGGAACAGGCCAAGCCCAGCCTACCTGTGGTGGTGGTGGCTCCCCAAAGTTCTCACCACCAGACCAAGTTCACGCTCAGCACCACCGTCGAGTACGTTAGCGAGGAGCAACTCTACCAGACTCCCAACTCCACCATGACGCCCGGCGACACGCTGGCCTTTGAGGAATTTCGCACTCCGATGGGAGAGATTGCTGCCCCCCAGTTCCTGCCGCTGGCCGGAGGAGGAGGAGGCGTTGCCACGCCAGGCTCCAACTATCAGAGTGCCGGATCGCCGTCCCATGCCACCACGCAGTACGACAGCGGGGAGACGAGCGACACCGAGGAGTCGCTGAACGAAGACTCGGGGGACAATGACTCGGGCCTCGAGGAGAACTACCACACTCCCCGGGTGGCCAAGATCAAGTCCATGGAGAATCTCTCCATTCTAGAAATGGAATTCCATAAGGCATCGATGGAGCTGGACCGCAACTCGCCGCGGCGCCTCAAGCAGTTGGCCGAACACGCCCAAATACCCAAAATCAAATCTCTGAACAACCTGTGCTTCGACGAGTACGCCGAACAGGCTGTCCGCGAGGAGTTCCAGCGGATGCACGAGCAGTCGCTGGAGGAGCGCCTGCGCTTCCAACAGCACCTCAATCTGCGCAAGAACTCGACCGCGTCGAATGGATCGTCGGGGAAGCTGTTTGTGAAGCACATCAGTCACCAGAGCCACCAAAGCCACCACCACATCAAGGTGGGCAATGCCAAGTTCATTGGCCAGGACGGCGGCGATAGTCCGCAGACAACGCAGCAGCACTATCCCATCCAGAAGATGCGATCGATGGGCACCATACCGGACATCGTCAGTGAGCGGATTGAGGCGGATCCATTCCTGACTCCGACCACAGAGCGAAAACCGAATTTCCCCCGCCTCATACAGTCGGCGGAGAAGCCGACATCTTCTGCCCTGGGCCACAACACCGTGAATCGCATGCTTAGCTATGACGTGGTTGACTCCCCGGTGGAGTCGATGGCCAGTTCAGTGACCTTTATATCGCGAACACCGTTCGAGCGGGCCTACCGGCGCAACATCCTCCAAGGAGCGTCCTCGACGCCCTTGCCGCCCCAGGAAGCGTTCGTGATCCGGCCGCACTCCACGAACTCCACATACGAGCTAATGAGGTGCGTCGTGTTTCCATTCCCAATTCAAGTTCAATTTCAAAGCAATAAAACCCAAAAAAAAATAGTTTCTTATAAAAACTATACATACATTTAAAATAAAATTAGCAAACGGAAGGCTAATCGTTACTTGTTCCTTGATGTTAGACGTCTAGACACTGTTCCTAGATGTTTAGCTTTAAACAGTTTATGCGACCTCGTCCTAGTTCTAGACATAGTCCAGTCCTTGGTATTGGTCCATTATCCCCACAATCGTTAATCTCGTTATTGTTATCGTTTTCATATGGTACTTCTTCCCCCCTAATTTTTGTTACTCATTTATTTCATTTTCGTTTTATTTGTTATTGTCTTTTGAAGTTGCTACTAACTATCTACAGTTTATTATAAATATTTAAGGTTGCAGTACATGGGTAGCAGTAAGATAAGTTTAAAGTCGTTATTGGTCTCTGGGGAAAGAGTGTAAAATAGGTGGAACACGGTTGGAAGATGACTCAACTAATTGGTATTTGACGATGTGCCAGTCTTTTTAAAATGTTATACAATAAACAATAATATTCTACCAAGAGCAACAATTTCTAACAAAATGCAAGTAGAGTGGCTCACATTCAATAAAAACAATTAGTTTTCGATCTACTGACACTACATTTTACATAACAAATGACGGGAAGTTAAATAATGTTTATAAATAATATATATCATTGAAATATACATCACAAAAGTTAAAGTTTACAAAAACTACTCTAGGACATCTTCACTCTATTAAAGATTACTACATCGCTATGAATATATCTTTAATTTTTTATTAGACTATGGAGATTTTCTGATTTTCTAAAGTAATCCTCTGGGATTAAATAATTTTCTGACCAAAAAGAACCATAGATATATACATCATACTGCAATACTGGGAAAGAAAAAATCCTCACAGATCTATCCCCGCGATCCTTGCCGTACGTTATGCAGCAGCGGTTCCCTGCTATTTGGCATGAAAATTAGAAATAGATTAAGATTTTATTATTTACTAATTTATAAAATTTAAAAACTAAGCCATGAAATTCAAAACATTGCTCTTTTCTATGCCGCCGATTCAATTAAATTTTATTTTTTATCAAATCAGACAGATCTAGTTCATATATAATATATTCATTCATTAGCTTTCAATTTGATAGAGAATGAATGGAAACATTTTATTATTTGCGATCAGAGATGTATCTTATATGTATATATGTGCGACTGGAAGTGACTTAGCTTATAAAGAATTTAAAGTTCTTCAATCCAATAGGATAGTATAAGCTTATGATCCCCGCAGTTACTTTGTTTTTGTTGGTTTTTAAGACTTCCTAATCCTAAAGATTGTTTTATTTGTGCATTCGCCATACATTTTTGCTGCGCCTCGTAAAAAAAATATATTAAAATTCAACAATGCAGAGGCTTCAGTGGAGTTCCTCGTCGCCTATTCGATGGCAGCAACAATGGCCACAACTGTGGCAACAAGCAGCAGCAGCAGGCGGGTGGAGCCACCACCTATGTTTCCGGGTGCAGCAGTTCCTCGCCCTGCGGAACACTGGCCAGCATCCACTCAAACCACTCGGCCTCCTCATCGAATGGCAGCAACAGCCACAGCAGCCACAGCGGAGCAGTCATCTTTCAGTGCACCACCGGGAGTGGTCAGAGCGTAGTGGACTCTTCCACCCAGCAGCAACAACAACAGCAGATAACAGCTAGTTCACCCAATGGCCTCGACAGCAGTCCCCGGCTGGGCAATGTCATGTCTAGCGATGCCATTGGCTCCCTGGCTGCCAGTCCAACGGACGCCTGCAGCATCCGCTCCAATCCGTCGGCAGCGTCCCTTTTGCTTTCCACGTCGGCAGCTGCCGCTGAGGCGTCCGCCCTAGCCTCGGCCACCACCATGTCCGTAACAGGAGCAACACTTTCGCCGCTGGCCACCACTCAGATCATTCGCCGCCCAAGCATCACTCTGATGTGGGTTGAGTTACCAGTTCACCTCTTGCCTTTATTCGTTTAGAAACTCACGTGCTACCCAGACACAGTACTGTCTTTCGAATTAGATCTTTGAAAAGCCCATTCAAAGGTGTCTCTTGTTCGCCCCCACCCGTAGAAACACACTATCTTCCATTTCTGAAATCCCAACTTTATGAGGTCAACTGTGATTGGATTGTTTTGGAAAGAAATTGTTGTGCCATTGCCTCCTAAAGTGGGATTCTCCTTTAAAAGTCTAGTCGTGCTATAGTCTCTGCTTGTTTTTAGGTTGTTTTTTTAAAGTGTATATTATTATTATATATTATTAAGTTTATTAATAACTATATATGTTTTCTTCATTGGCGCAATAGAAATAGTTGGAATATTATTTTCCTAAAATAGTAAACAGCTTATAGGGTTAAAAATTTGTCTATATTTTTGGAATCCATTATATAGTAAGTCCATTATTGTTTGCAATTATTAATGATGAGTGCGATAATGCTTTGTGTTTTCAACTCTTGAGTTCATATTACACTCATATGTGACTGTCACTGCACCGTCACTCCATAAAATACTTATAAGGCACAAGTACAAAGGCATGTTGTGTAAAGAATGTATTTATTTTAAATCGTCTTGCCTTATTAAAGCCTGTGTTACCTGATTTCTAGTTAGGACAGCACTTGAGATTATTGTTTTAAATATGTAATTAATAGTTTTTTAATTTCACTTTTATCCCCAGGAATCCGAGTTCCGGTTCTTTAGTTATAAGTGAAACAGGATCTTTAGATCGCACGAAAAGCAGCGGCGAGAAGCGCAAGAAAGGACCGCTGGAGGACGGGCCAAGAGTTTCCGACCGAGTGGAGGAGACGCGGGTCAATCCAAACTCATTAATAGATGAGATTCTAAGTGATACAAAGCTGGACCAATTTGAAGAGTCAGCTGAAAGTGAGTGATAGCACATACATATATTTAATAATTAATATTAATTTATTTAATTTTTTTTACAGCCTCTGGCTTGCAGCTATACATCGCACGTGATGGCACCGCCTCGTTGGGGGGCCACGAGGTCAAGTCGAGCGTTAGAGCGGGGGCTCTGAAGCAAGTGGTCATGCAGGATAGGAGATAGTAGTGCCGTCGGCTACGAGAACTGTTTTATAAAATGTATTAGAAGACTAACTCAGAAAGTAACAGCATAAACCATAACGAACTAATCGCAGTAGTTTAGGATATGCAAATACGTTAACTTGCAAACCGATGTGAGAATACAAAATACGCTATATAATACTATATATAAATGTATGTCGTGTCAACACCACTAGTTATATACGCTTGTATTCCGACGTGCATAAAAAACAACAACGTGTGTATGTTTTATAGATTTGTTAACTGGCAGTAGTCCACACGATTGCTAATTGATGCGCTCTCTATTAAATACATAGCCCCGGATCTTTTGGGAATGTTAAATCACACCACAAATAAAAAAGAGGAACAACTTCCCATTTAAATATTATAGAAAACGTAATACATAAAAAAGATAAGTAGATAAAATAAAAATTAAAAGTTCCATTCGACAAATATTTTACATTAAAGAAGAATTCAAGGTCTCGTGACATCTTAAAATATTCCTCAAACTAATCAAAATAGAATGAAAATAATCTTGGAGTATTTTGTCGGAATTAGGATCTCGTGTCGGTTATTCTGAAAAAAAAATACAATGCAACCAACATTCACACATTAAAAAATAGTCTAACCTTTGGCATTATTTCATATCTCATATAAAGCGTTTGCATTTTATTTTTAAACAACACACACACTTACCTTTCTATATAGTTTTGTTATCAGTCACAAAATGTTTACTTCATCGGCCTCACTATATATGGGATATGGAGACATCGCCCAAATCTGCTAATTAAGCTCCTAGTTAGTGTTTCAAAGGCCTAGAAATCTTTAAAGCAATTCGTGCAAAATATCATGGCAGTAATAGTATAAGTTTCAATGTTTTGATGTAAAAAAATCGCTAAAAAAACGCAAAATCATTTAAAACATTGTGTTGAATGTGAAAAAAAATAAATCGCAACTAGTAATTATTCTATGAATTATGTTCATAATCTGTGTAAAATTTTTCTATTTTTATTTGTAAACAAAATCGAAACTGCTTCTAAGTTAGTTTTTAAAAATGTACATGAAAGCTACAACTTTGAAATAAAGTGAAAACCCTTGGTTAAAAATAAACAACTTGCTTTTTAGTAAAAGGAAAAATAAATTATGAACCTAAGTTTATATTCCAGTATGTTTTCGGTGCGTATACTTAATACGTATGAGTAATATGATTCAAGAGATCAAGTATACGCCTGGTTGGCTGAAAAGCAGGGGTTGTGCAAACTTCCTTTTTTGCTTATACGGATTTAAAAAAATCGTTTTCTGATATTTATATTTTTCAAATTTAAAAGGCTATAGCAAAAAATAAAATGACTACCATCCACTTCAAAGACGATTCTCAACAAATCGCAGGTAGGTTCCGCCTTTCGCTGTGAGAACAAAGGCTTTTGGGTCGAATTTCATTTCCGGCAGAGTTTTATCACAGAGTTCGACTGTAAAGTTTTTCAGAATGTGGAGCAGCCCAACCTTGATCTCCAGCTGACCCAGCAAGGTACCAATGCAGCCCCTAGGACCAGCTCCAAAAGGCAGATATGTCATGGGGTGATGCTGCTGCCGTTGGCCAGCCGCAAACCGCTCTGGATCGAATACTTCCGGATTGGGCCAGAACTAAAATAATTCAAAGATTAGGATATAATGTAAGGACTGGCCATAGCTAGATCTTGCCTGTGGATCGTGATGAAGTCCCAGAACAGATATGTACACTGGAGTGCCGGGTCGTAGCTTAAAGGGAGTACCACAGTTCCATTCAGAGAGATCGTAGCCCTCCGGGGCATTGCAGCACCGATCCAAAAAGGCCGTGGGCGGATACATCCGAAGAACTTCATCCACCACCTGGCGGAGATATGTCATGCCATTGATGATGTCGCAGCTTAGTTGCTTATTTTGGCTGGATTGCAGGACCTCTCGGAGCTCCTCCCTGAGCCTAGTTTGGATCACAGGATGCTTGGCCAGCTCGTACAGGCCAAAGGTAATGGTGGAGGAGGAGGTGTCGAAGCCGGCGAGGAGCAGAAAGGCTGCCTGGGCCACAAAGAAATCCGGACGATGAATTATGCTGTCGGCGGACTCGCTACCTTTCAGTTGCAGGAATATGTCTATCAGATCATGGCGCTTCACCCCACTACCCTCGCGCTCCGCCAGAATAAAGTCCATGGACTGTCGCATAAATCGCTCATACTCCTCGGAGTAAAGGTGTGTCCGAATTCTGCCGGACAGGCGTGGGAAGAAGAACATCGTGAACAGATGGATCAGTCGCTTGGGTCGCGGGTCATTGACTTCGATGCACATCTGCCGGAACTCGGCCTGGGGATTTTGCAAGCTGTGTGCTTCTATTCCAAACGCCAGCGAAGCAATGATGTCCGTCGTGAAAAGGGCACACAACTGCTTAACCTCCAGTTCCATGGACTTCTTACCGCCTAGCTGGACATCCATGTGGTCCTCCAGTTGCTGGCCAACGCGTTCCAGCAATCCATACATCTGTCGGACCTTTCCGACCGCAAAGAATGGTGCAAAGATCTTGTGAATCTCTCGCCAAGTCTCGTACTTGCAGAAAAAGAGGTTCTGCGAACCCATCGTGTCGTGAATGGGATCGGTTGTTTCGAACCGACTGGAGAACTTGGAGAAGTCCTCCACCATAATCCGTTTTATGAGGGCTGGATCCCTCAAAAGTAATGCATGATTGTGCAGAACATGAATCCCCACATAGGGATGCCCGGCGGCAGCACTACTCTGGTACATCTCCTTAAACTGATCCCCGAAGCAGCATCCGCCTCGCAGCAAGTTCCACACATTTCCGACAAAGGGTGTTGCTGGGATATAAGGGACTCCCAATCGCTGCCAGAAGTTGAAGTGATGTTTCTGCCAAAGCCAGACTATTGCGGCAATAAACAAAAGCACCCACCTGCCATTTATGGCCAGCAGAACGGGTAATCCAATAGCCACAACAATGGCGATGATGTTGAGGGTCATGATTACGTGAGGAAAGCCAGACATCAACTGCATTCGGATTCCTACACTTAGTTCTTCACATCAGAGAGCTGCGAAAATTGAACTCACATTGTACTCACTCTCAGCTCTCAAAGTGGAATACAATTGTAGGAGTCGACTTGCTTACATCAAAACACAGAGCTATGTAAACTAAGGCAACGCCTTGCCTCGCTCTCAGCTTTATAATCAACAATGTCTACCGATTGGACGCATATAGATAGTACTTATCGGGGAAGCCACAGTGGGCAGAAATTACACAAAAATCAGTAACAGACTATCAGCATTTAAATTTTGTAAAATGTATTTATTTTACCCTTAAGTCGAAAAGGTAGGCACTATTTGCTGCTTTTGCGTAATATGGCAGCTGCCAATCTCTTGTATAAAAATCTTTCTTTCTAACATTCATTTTGTACAATTCATAATGAACTTGGGCGAGCAAGTAAGCCAAACAATTTGTAGCATTTATTTCTAAAAAAAAGACTGAATAAATTCTTATCACGGACAGGAGCATCAACAGTGTTAGCCATGTAGGTTCGGATGCTGTCCACTTGAGTTCTGCAAGGCCTTGGTAACCTCTTCTTGCAACGTGCTAGGCGGCTCCGACACTATGTCTGTGTGCATAGATAGGTACTTCAATTTATTTGTAACAGCTATAACAGAAGATAGTAGTTTAATTATATTTTTGTTCAAATGTATTGAGGGTAAGGGACCTACCGGGTCGCAGGTCAATGAGGGAACAGTGCTGATCCACCCATAAGAAGGCTGTCCGACGGAGTTCGTCCAGACTGGCACTTGAAACAGTTGAAGTATAAGAGGCAAGCAGTGGCTCCAAAATGAGACCCAACTAAAAAGGATAATCCAATTAAATAAGGTCAATGAGGTGTGAAAAATATCAGGCTTACAATCCAAAACTTCCAGTCATTCATTGTGTTGTACCGCACATAGATTTCGTACAGCTGCCGCACATGCTCTGATCCCTGTCTCGTAACTGGCGCTCCATTGGCCGGCAGAATGGAGTGGAGGTGCCTATCGGAAAGAGTTCTATTAGGACGAGAAATAGGATGAAAGCAAGGCTCCTTACGTTAAGGAGTTGTTCAGGTCATCCCGCTCAATTCGAAGTGCCTCGATCTTATCCTTCAGTACACTGCGCTCCTGTCGCAGCTGCTTTATGTGGTCCGCTCCCTTCTGCAGCATCGCTGCCTTGCTCAGCTTGGTGGTCGGGTTGAGCTGCAGTTGTGGAATAAGAGCGTGTAGGGTGTCGAAGCCGTTCTTAATGTTATAACGTCGCTTCTGCTCGGCGTGGATGTGGCCCGCCCGCCGCTGAGTGTCCCTCGGCTGGAACTTGAGACTGGCCGACGGGGAAAGTGGCGAGTCCTGTGACTCGTGGAACGGCGATTCCGGCGATAGGCTGAGGCTACTGCCGCCCAGATTTCCAATGGATGGACCGAAGCTCTGCATTTTCGCTGCGCCGGGAGGACTGTTCAGCGCCGGATTGATGGCCATGGGTAGCGAGGCTGACTTCTTTGGTGAGTGTTGTTGCGTTGGCACTGGCACCGATAGCGGCGTTGTTATTGCAGCGTAAAGAGCCGGGGACATGTTGCTGGTGGTGCTAGTGGTGGCTATGGCATTAGCGGTGGATGAATTAGATGGTGAACTGTTCGCTACGGCTGTCTGCAAACGTGAATCTGGAAGGGGGAACAGTTTTATTATAGTTTGGTTTTAAAGAGGTTGCTCCTCCTCCTTCTGCTACTCACTCGACGTCAACAACTGGGCCAGAGTGCTGTTGAGCATGGGATCGCTGGTGGCTGGCTGCATTGGCTCTGCCACCAGCAAGTTACTGCAACTGTGGGCGCTCAGGGACGACCCACACGCTCTGCCAGCTCCCACCACAGAGGTGTGCTGCTGGTGCATCGAGTTGCTTCGCACCCTTGACTTTCCCTTAACATGATACTTGGGAACGGCGAAAGGTTGTTCGTGGATGAGCTGTCGGCCGTCGGTCGGCTTGTTCAGAGTTACGTTCAGTGGCAAGCTGTTCGAGCGATGGATTTCTTTGGGCAAGATGGTGTTGGGGGACACCCAAGTGGCTGTACTAACAGATGTCTGATGATGCTGCTGCTGCTGTTGCTGTTGCTGCTGTTGTTGTTGCTGCTGCTGATGCTGTTGCTGCAACAGGCATGCTACTGCTGATTGGTGCTGTTGCTGATGGGTGGGAGGTGTCTGCTGCTGGCGTGATAGCTGCAACAGCTGCTGGGTAGTCAGGCCCAAGGGAAGCGATTGTTGCATTTGAGGCGGCTCCTGTTGCAAGTATCCTTGTTGCTGCTGTTGCGGCAACCTAGGAACGTTGAGAAACGTTCCTGTTGAGGCGGATTTCTTGAACTGCGGATAGGGTTTGTAGCCGATGGAGTTGTACCCGCTGTCATTGTGCAACGACAGTATATCGTTCTGCAGAGGCTCCACTTTGACGTTGAGAGGCTGTTGCTGCTGCTGCTGTTGTTGTTGCTGGTAAGTGTCCGTGTAGCCGCTTAGAAAACTTTGGTTGGCGAAAGCGTTCGCCTGCTGAGTGGGAAAATGTTGCTGTTGCTGGTTTATTTGCTGCTGTTGCTGTTGCTGCTGTTGTTGTTGAGATGTTTGGAAAGAAGCTGCCTGCAACACAATGCCTCCGCCCATCTGCGACTGATGTTGCTGCTGTTGGTTCTTCTGCTGCTCGGCCAGCATTTGCTGGTAGAGGTTCGTCTGGTGTAGAGTGGGCTGGGCCTTGTCGTAGTTGTGGGGCTCCCGCCGGAATGGCCGCTGTGTGCTCTTCGCCACCCGGCCGTTGATGACGCACCTGTTGCTGGTGTTGTCACCCGCATTGATGGCTCCGAAGTGCTTGCTGCCGTGCATCCGACCTGGCAACGAGCTCGAGTCGCCCAACAACTGAGACTCGTTGGCGGCCTGCTGCTCCTGCCGCGCCACAGAGAACCTTTGTTCGATCTCATTATAGGCCATGGTGTTGATGGGTGTGTTGAGCTCCATCATGTTGGCGTCGATGTCTCCGGCGCCGCTGTTGTTGCTGATAACCACGTCCATCATTCTGTCACTGCTGTAGAGAGTGTGCGGGGCGCCCACAATGGCTGACAGGCAGTAGTCGTCGTTCTTGAGCATCTCCGCATCGGTGCCCTCCTCTGGAACAGGCGGCAATCGGGTAGCAGGTATCAGGTCTGAAAAGGACGACGTCCGTTTAAATTAAACTCAGTTACAGTCTTAAGCCCAGACTTACTGACCTGAGAAAGAGACGTCAATGTCATCTAAATTCGGTTGCAGGGGGCCCAGACTTGGCTGTATGAAATCCGCAATGCTTGCGCCACGTGCTGTTAAACCATAAACATTTTATTGATTTTAAGTTATTATTTTTTTAAGGCCATTGAAAACTTACCGATTTCTCTTGAATCCGGAAAGGGAAACGGAACATTTATGGCAGAGAACAGGGTGTCAGTTGTCCATTCGTCTATCATAAGATTCCTATCGTTCAGGGGCGACCATTCCAGAAAGTCCAACTCGCTTTTCTGAAAAAAGTTTAAGGTAATCAATAGATTTTTCATAAACGATAGTCCCGGCGAGACGTCAAAATGTATAAACGGCTGTCATTCGGCTGGGTCATGTGCTGGCAGTTTGGAAATGAAGTGGAAAGCTTTTAAAGAGTGATACTAGGCATAGTAATACTAATAATATTTCTATGGATATTATGGGTTTTAAGTCTTCTCTATCTTCTCAATGAATCTTCTTTGGTGATACAGTATAGATAGTTACTAACAGATAGTGTCCACTGTTCCAGGCCATTAATTTAATTGAAGTGTCGACTGAAAGTAGGACGCATCAGTTGGCTAGTTCCCAGTTTGAGATACAACCAGTAGCATGTGCCGGGCCAAGAGAAGGTTTCTGGGCTTCTTGCGCCACCAGCGATACTTCGGCCTGAGTGACTTGGACTTCCCCGACTCGATTTCCGCCGTCTGGCTCCGTGGCTCGTGGTTGTCGTTTGGGATCCAAATTTTGGTGGCTTTTGTTTTCGTGTCTGCTCTGGTGGCAGCCTTAGCCGAATCCCTCTATTACCTGGATACGGGCACAAACACTGGCAAAATCTTCGACAATGCCGTCATCATAAGCACCTCCCTCACCCAGTTGTTTGCCAACTTGTGGTTCAGATGTCACCAAAACTCGCAATCGAAGCTCCTGCAGCGACTCTCGCAGATGAAGCTATTCGGGCAACTGGACGCTAGGACAGAGAATGCCATTCAATGGATCTACCGAACCTGGCTGGCCATCTGCCTCTTTTACATATTAATGATAGCAATGTTTGCCTTCAAGACCTGGCTGACCAGTTTGCAGTTCGGGCGTACTGTCATCCTGCTGGGATTCTTTTTTCGATGCATCCAGGCCAACTACCTCTTCACCTGCTACAGTGGCATGGTGTGCGTTATGCAGGGGATTCTACGGATTCAAGGAGAGCAGCTAGAACAACTGGTGGCCACCGATTCCCTAACAATCAAAAGTCTAGCAGGATCCTTGCGAACCCATGACCTCATCCTGCTACTGGGCCAGAGCGAGCTGGTGGATGTCTATGGGGGATCGCTGCTGTTCCTGTTCCTGTACCAGGTCATGCAGTGCGTTCTGATATCTTACATCACGACCTTGGATATGTTCCACTCGATGAGGGAGCTAATCCTCGTTTCCGGTTGGTTGACTCCCTTGATTTTCTACATCATCCTGCCACTGGCCGTCAATGACGTCTTTAATCAGGTAAGTGAAGTGGTCTGAATACAATACCCGGTACTTAGGAGTGTTTTCATAACCAAAGGCCTATCCATTTATTTTTTTAATAAAAGAAACAAACAATCAAGTAATCGTGGGAATGCCAGGTCACTTATAAGAACCAGACTTCTCAAGAAACCATTCCTAAGTTAGTATCCCTGAGAAATGGACGACTTTCAATCCGGAGAGCTCTGCGCCTACTACCGCCTGTGCCGCTACCTGGGCATCTTCTGCATAGAATTCAATCCCAGCCAGAAAAAGTTCCTGCTCCGTCGCAGCCTCATATGCTACGTGGTGCACTTTGCGCTGCAGGCCTACCTGGTCGGGTGCATGGCCGTGATGATCATCTACTGGAGGCGTTGTTTCAATCCCGACCTGACCAAAACCGGCAACCACTTCGACCGACTGGTGGTGGTGGTGGCCCTGGGCATGCTGGTGGTGCAGAACGCCTGGCTCATCTGGCTGCAGGCCCCCCATCTGCGGATTGTCCGCCAGATAGAGCGCTACCGGAGCAGGCACCTGGCGGATCTGCGCCTGGTACTGCCGAGGCGATTACTCTGGCTCATAGTGGCCACCAACGTCCTGTACATGGCCAACTTTGTCAAGACGTGCATCTTCGAATGGCTCTTGGACGCATCCCGCCTATTTGTGCTCACCTCCCTGGGATTTCCTCTGCGCTACCTGGTCACCAGCTTCACAATGGGCACCTACTTCTGTATGATGCACATCCTCCAGCTGGTGATCAGGTGGAACCAGGCCAGGATCGAAGACATTCTCGGGCAAGTGAGTAGCTCCAAGGGAAACTGTCTCAGTCGTCTGCGTAGTTGCCTGGATCTGCACGACCGCCTGATCCTACTCTGCAACGTAGATATCAGCCTCGTATATGGCTTTATCGCCTGGCTGTCTTGGATGTTTGCCTCGCTTGACGTATCAGGTGTGATTTATTTAACCATGATAATACAGACGGATAAGCCCCTCGGCTTAAAATTACTCACCAACTTGGTCTGGCTCTTCCCCACATTGCTGACGTGTACGGCCATTTTTATGGGCAATAGAGTTGCTGTCCAGGTATGTACGTCAACAACAGGTGTTTAAAAGTTATGAGAAAAGAGGGGACGGCCTTTAAAACCATAGTATTCAAAAGTTTATATCCTAATACCCCTAGTGCTGATTCTTATTTAAACATGCCTCCATAGGCTCATTTCCGATCTCTATAGGCCACTACTCCACGTGTTCATCCCTCCCTCCCTTCTAGTTTGATGTTCAGATCTGTATCCCAGCTAATCTATGCGAACCGCTTGGATCTCCAAAATCAGCAGGACAAGGGATTCCTGAGGGCCTATGCCCTCTTTGCCAGCCAGGTTATCCTCAATTGTCTGGTGAACCTCAAGGTCTTCTTCCACACTGACCTCAATTTGTGGCAAACTCTGATCATAATTTCCATCTCCACGTATACCTACATGCTGGTCGGCCTTGTTTTGGCCTTCCACAACTACCTGATACGAATCTCCACCAGCCTGATGCAGCTCTACAACAAGGACCTGGCAAGTGCAACTCTCACGAGCTTGGCTCTATCCCAGAATCTGTTCTCCTGTCGGTTGCGGCAACAGACCCGACTCCTATACCTCTGCCAGTACCGGATAAACCACGATTTCGGGATATCATTGGTGGTGGTCATGTCGTTTGTGCTCCTATCGGCCCCAGGTGCTCCGTTCTTTCTAATAACCGTCTTCTTCGAGTTGGACGCCCGTCGCGTGGGCACTGCCTTTATGATTCATGCCCTGGTTAATGTGCTTTTGTGGAATCTCCCCTACACACTCTCCATCCTAATGTGTTTGCGATCGGATTCGGTGAGAATGGAGGTAAGCTCCAATGATTTCCCGCTAGGGATAGGGATGTCATGACCTAATGGACGCCACCCAACTACACAAATATTTGGCTGGCTATTTTCGGGGTGGGATGTGGTGGGGGTGGCCCAGACTATTTCAATATTTATAAAGTCGCGCCTAACACGCTCTTCTGTCAACTAATGGGCTTCCATTAAAATGGTCAAAGGCGCTTTAGCCTTTCGTTTAAGCCTATTAGTTCGGAAGAGTTCACAGAATGTCGCGCAACGATTGCAGGAAGTTTCAAATTCAATTAAAGACCCTCCGTTGGCTCGGAGTTCTCCGATTCAGTGTCGATTTGGAGAAGGGCTGGGTCCTGGAAAGTGCCTCTGAGAACCGGAAGGCGCGGATATATCTGGCTGTGGTGCTTCTGAACACCTGCCTCTTGAACATCTACTGTTCCGTCTATCCGCATCACCTCACAATGGGAAAGCACAACAGCACCGGCAACTACTATGCCCAGATCAACATCCGGAGCTGCTCCCTGGTGACCCTGCTGGTCTACATCCACCTCTACTTCCGACGTAGTCGCTTTGCCAAGCTTCTGGAGTCAATCCTGAGGCTCCATCGACTCTTGGAGGGCAACAGCGAAGCTTCAAACTCCTGGCTACTCTACATCCTGAACATGACGCTCTTTGTGACTTGTGTCCTGAACTACGCCCACGGGTATTGGGAGGCCGGAGTGCTTCCGCCAGTTATCCCTGTCTACCTTCTGCAGTACGGGTTCGCCCACCTCATCCTGGGCCAGATAGTCGTTCTTTTCACCTTTTTTCAACGCATTCTACTCGGGGCATTCAGGCTCTACAACCAAAGGATGAAGGATAACTTAAAGTCTGCCAAGGAAGGTGGAAAATTCTTAGAAATCTTCAATGATTATACTGAACTAGTGTGCCTGTGTCGGGAGGAGATGAACCGATGCTTTGGTCTCATGTTCCTGTTTATTATCGGCTTCATATTTCTGATAACGCCTTCGGGACCCTTTTTCCTGATTTCCACCATTTTCGTGGGAAGTTTCCGCAGGTCTTGGCGGTTTTATTTGATCTGCCTTACTAGCATATACTGGAGCATTCCTTGGGTGGTTTTGCTCTATCAGGTAATGGGTTTCACGGATGTTCAGGGAGAGGTGAGTATACAGAATCTTATTTCTATAATTTGGACCCATATTTGACAGAAGCTCCCCCTCTTTTTCTTTACTGATCAGTAGCTCTATCTGGGCTGGGTTATCTCCCAAAATGTTTACTAAAACTACCAAAGTTTAAACTGTTTAGCTTTTAATTTCATCCGAATTAAGTTCTGACCCCACATCAATCATTAGTAAGCTCGTGAGCTCACTTTGTCATACTTTAAAGTAATCCTTTTACCATCCTTTAAAGTGCGAGCCAATTATTTCCCCACCCAATATTATTTATTGGCTTTTTTATTTGAATTACCTCATACATTAGCCCGATAGCCGTAATCAATTACCGTGTAAATATTGGCTCTTCCTATCTGATTATTTGGCAACAATAGAGTCTCCGCTCATTAGGCTGATTGGTTAGTTCGAAGTGGCTCCTCGACGACAGCATGTCTCCGGGACTGTGCCGGGACTTGCGGATTTACCTTCGGCTGCTCCATCTGCTGGGCATGATGTGCTGGCACTTCGACTCGGAGGCCTGTGAGCTGTCGGCCACACCTCCGGGCGAGCGATACGCCCTCCTATACACCCTGGCCATGCTGGTTGCCTCCGCCGGGTGCTTCACCTTCGTCCACCTGCAGCCCCAAATAATCCACCTTACCATCTACAACCGGACGGGCAACTTCTACGAAACTATCATTTTCCGGAGCACCTGCCTGGTGCTCTGCCTTCTCTACGGGATTCTCTACTTGCGACGCCACCGCCACCGGAAGTTGGTCCAGGACATGTTGCGTCTGAACCGGAAGTGCCTGGACAAGAGCACCGACAAGCAATTTCTGCACTACCTCATACTCTACGGAGTGCTCACAGTCCTCGGCTTTGGGAACTTACTGAACGGCTACAGCCAGTCCGGCATGGCCCCCCTCGCTTTGGCCTTGTGCCTGGTGGTCTACGTGTATGCCTTCCTGGTGCTCTGCCTCCTGCTGGTGTTCTTCGTCTGCCTCAAGATGATTATGGCAGCGGGACTGGGTCACTACAACCGGCAGCTTTGCTTGGAAGTTCTGCCCTCTGAGCTCAATGGCCGGCAACGGATCTTGGCCATCTGCCAGGGCGAACTGGCCGACTGTTTCGGCCAGCTCATGCTGCCCATTGTGGCCCTGATCTTGCTGATGGGCCCCTCTGGTCCATTCTACATGATCAGCACGATAATGGAGGGCAAGTTCGAGTCCCGGACAGTTCCAATTATTTTTATATCCTCCGCCACTTGGGGTCTCCCGTGGATAATAATGTTGGTTCTCATGCTTCGCTCTAATGGTATTACAGTGGAAGTGAGTTTGTTTTGGGTTGGGTTTTAATATTGCCTATCCTTTTTATTTAATAGTTGCTTTTAATTCATGTTTTTAGGCAAATAAAACAGCTAAAATATTGGCCAAGGTGCCTAGAACTGGGACAGGTTTGGATAAAATGGTAAGTAAACTCCTTCCTTTTTAAACCCTTTCCTAAAACACTCCAATTCTACTTTCCAGATAGAAAAATTTCTCCTCAAGAACCTTCGACAGCAACCCATTCTTACGGCCTATGGATTCTTTGCTTTGGATAAGAGTACTTTGTTTAAGGTGATCTTTGAAGGACCTTACCTTACTATTCATCCAAATTATTTAAATTATTTTTGTAGCTTTTTACGGCAATCTTTACGTACATGGTGATCCTAGTGCAGTTCAAGGAAATGGAGAACTCAACCAAGTCCATTAAAGTATAATTACTTACCGAGTCGTAAGTCAAGCATCCGGTTGCCTTTGATCTATAGTTTTTGCGCCATTTTCTGTACTCAGCTTTGATTACAGCCGAGTGACGTTTCCAATACTTGCCCTCGAGCACAACTGTCTGTATGAGATACAACGAGATTGAGTTGGATTAGGAGGGATTACTTAATAGTACACATATAGTAAATATAATAAACTAACTTGGTTAGGAATAAACGTGCCTTATACTTCCGTAAAGATAAAAACTATTATTGTTTGCTGGGGATTTGTCGTGTGGCAATATAAGGTTTAAAAGGGGCTTAAAGATTGGAATATTTTAAGGACAATCACTTATACTTGTAGTAGTAAATGTAATTTAAGGATCCCTGCACCTTTTTCTATCAATAATCCCCTTAATTAAAGTGTCAATTATAGTGAAATGTATTAATAATTTTAACATTGTACCAGTCTGGCCGCACGCAAGCTTTCCTCCGTCGACTGCCCAAATTAAAACAAGTTGTAAACCCGATAAGATAATTCCTAAACAGGGAGCAGAGTCGATGCCAGCCCCAAAATTTCTGATAATGTCTCAGTCTGGGTACGTGAGCAAGTGCGAGATAAAGAAAGGTCTTCAGCCTAGTCAAGGTCCGATATGGAAATTAACTTTAGACGCAAAATATACACAAAATGGGCGTGTAAAGAAAAGGGGTTAGGGGCTTGACGTTTAAAAGATATGGAAGAAAGTCAAGGCTGGGTTATTATTTTACAGATTAGAGATTTTTAAGATATTTAAGATATGGATTTAAGATATTTGAAAAATAATTAGATTTTAACAAACAAAATCTTTATTATTTATAGGCTTGTTGTTTAAGAGATATGGGAGATTAATTTAAGATTTAAACATTATACAGATATTTGGAAAATAATTAGATTTCAACAAACCAATTCTATACTCGGGAAGATGTAGAATTCTTTATGTTTTTAGCTTTCTGGGGATAAGAAATGCTTTCCTTTTAAAATAACTACGATATGGCGGCATTTTTGTATTATATTAGGGGGGGGGCATTCTTTGTTAATCTTATTCGATATTGCCGATTTGTCATCAAAGAGCAGTGTGGCAAGTTCCGAACTAACTAGTATAGCTATTATAAATTCTACAGATAACTGTGCAAAAATTGTTGATATTTATAGACATAGTTATTAGAAACTATAGTCATCTAGAATCTGTAGAATACTAGGAATTAGGCAATAGATACTAGGTTACTAAACATCCTATTAACCTATATTAATTATAACAAGTAATTACTTATTACTATACTATTCATGCTACTTACTAGAAGGTATCTGAGGGCTGTACTTACTTGGGGATTACTGTGTATGTCAACGTCCAACGGCGAGGCAAATTGACACACCGGAGTTCTGCGCTTTTGGATGACTGCAAAATAGAAAAGGTACGAATTCAGTTTTGTAAGGGAGGCGGCACTCTCAACGGAAAATAACATGATAAGATTCTGGGGAGATAGGTGGAGATAGCGAGCTTCCCCGGAGATGACAAAACCCATCCAGTGACAGTAACACGTGTGTGAGAACCCCTGGCTCTTAATCGTTTTCAGATATGGGGGTTTTCATGCACAACTGTTACGGACAATAACCGATTATTCTTATAGCTTATCTAACAAAAATGCATAAAAATAAGATAAAGAACAGTTGCAGGAATAAGTTTATGTCAGAGGGTAGAGAGAGGTTCAGAAGATTAGAGGAATCAGAGCTCTAATCATTAGAGAATTATTGACAAAATTTAGTGGAAATATTAGTCATAAATATTAAATATCATTTATTTACTATAATTATCTGTTGGAAATTCCCTTTAATTTCTACTTAACTATTCATTGGAAAAGTATCTTATAAATAAAGCATCTGATAAGCTTAAAATAGCAACCAAAGTATGATATGGCATGGCATGCATTTATATAATATTTTAAATCAATTGATAATAATTCGTATAAGAACTAATTTCAAGTGTGAAGCGCCTCGGGCACGCGCTTATTTTAGACTACTTGATGAGCCTTTAGTATAAACATTACTATAAACATTTCTTGACTAAAATGGAGATAATTTGTTCTTTTTTTTTTGGCCAGCATGATAGTAAAGTATTATTTTTAGACAGACCCCAATAAACGTCTAAATTTTTCCACCAACAGTTATAAAAAATGATAAAAAGGTAGACTATCTAGAGAAATTATTTCGTCTGAAGAGTTTCTTCTCTTAGAAGACAGAGAATTATGACGAAATTATTTGAAAATCTTAATTAATTAAGAATCATAGAGGAATATTACTAATTGCCAAGATGTGTCGTATGAATATTATTTGAAATAAAATTTCCATTTGCCTTTGGGTGGTGGTGGTGGGTGGTTGTTGTTGTCCGGCAATCTGGCGGAGAGCGGCGAGATAATCGCGGACGCCGGCGTTGTATTTTACGGTTTGTAAAGCAGCGCCTTGGGCTTCTCACTCGCACTAATGATGTAACTGATGGAAAATTTTGAAAATTATATCAGTAACAGTTGCAGACAGGCAGCAGTGGCAGGCCGCACATCGACGTCTATGTTTGCCCATTCAGTATATTTTTGATTTTGATTTATATATTCGATTATTTTTGATTCTTTTGTTTCCGTGTCTACGGTTGAGGTGCTAATCAATGGGACATCTGGATGGGCTACACTTCCCAGAACTGTCAGAAGAGTCTTGGGTGGAGGTGCCTGTCTACACGAGCGAGCGGGTGTGCACTAAAATGTATTTAACAGCAACTAACCCAGTCTGATCTTGGCAATGGCGAGATCTTATGTTCTCAGCGCTTAATTAAGCGGTAGCGGGTAGCCCAAAAACAAAATCCCATGGAATTCAAATGAAATGACAACCGCCCCGGTGTATTACCGAAGAGAGCTTTCAGACTCTGATAAGGGCTGGCGCTGGCGCTGGCACTGCTCCTGATAAGGGCAAAGAGTAGCGATGGAGACGATGGCTGGGGAGACTGGCTGCTCGCTTGGCAACGTGCGGCCTTTCCCAGATTCCCAGCACCCATCCCAGTCCCAGGTTCAATGCCTTGGATCTGCTACAAGCCGGATGGCAATTTATTGCCACAATTATGTGGCTCATCTGGCTGGGAAGCTACCTTAGGAGCAGTAGACTCCAACTGAAAAGCTTAGAAAAATAGCAATTCCTAGAGACACAAGATTTCTAAGATTCTTAATTGTTTTTTGCCCTTTAACTAACAAAATCCCAGCTATTCTCCAGATATTACTTACACTGCATATGCCAACACCTCCAAATGACATTGTTGAGGCGGATTTTGTCCTTCCAACGAAGTCGCACTCCTTTGAAATGATTCCATTTGGGGGATGTGAGCTTTTGGCTGGAAAATAATAACAAAATTGTATTAAAAAGTGATCAAAAAGGGGGATATTATAGGAGATGTAATAGAAAACAACTAGGCTTGATCAGAAGAGGAATATAATATATCTTTCTTAGCTAAGATCTCTGTTAGATAAGTCAGATCTGTTGGATACTTTGGATGCAATCATGATGTATGAATTGGAACCCCTCCAGAGCACCAATTTATACTCAAAACGTCACTCTCTTTATGACACCTACTCTGTGGCCGCTTATCTCCGGATCTATCGCTGTTTTGACATAATAAAGAAAAATCGATTGCAGATTGCAGTCTAAAAATAGGAAAACCCCTAACCCCAACAGAGCCATAATCTCTGGGAAATCAGTATATATATTAATAGCTATATGGTAGGTACTTTCTTTATGCCCCACGAAGAGCTACAGTGCTACAGTGAAGTTTCCCTATAAAAGATATATCCTAAAATATTATAATATTTAAAGATTTAAGTCTCTGGAGTGAAAAATAATGAAATGTTATTGAAAACCTTATCAAATCCCTTAACCTTGATAGATTTTCGTCGTAATTTTTCCATAATTTTCTACTAATAATTACTAAATGTCTATTCGCTAGAATGATTTCTCTATTTGCGCATTATTCCACAGGGCAGTACTATATTGGCCAACAAAAAACAAAACGGAAAACAAAAAACAACCTGAATGAAATTTGTGTATAAACGCTGGAGCTGATAAGCTCTTATAACATAATACTTCTCTGGCTGATAAGGCACGGAGAGTCCAATAAATATCGCCTGCTCGCAACAAAGGAAATAAAAAGCAAAGTCGCCATCGGGATAGGCCAGACCAGGCCAGGCCAGTCCAGGCCAGAGAGTGTCGTTCAGAAATGGAGTTTAAAAATAGATCGAATAAACGCACATGTCGTACGATGCTTGATGACTAAAGCTCTCCACGGTCTACCCTAGATTCCAAATTGCAATAACAATTATGGAAATAATTTCTATTTATGTTTATTTATTATGGAAGTAGGTTTAAGTAGGACCTCTGTGGGTTATTTCTTTGATAATTAATGATAAATTAGGATGCTTTTTAATATCTTTCTTACAAGTAGTTTCCTTATAGGGTTTTATAGCCTTTTAAGGTGAGTTTCTAGACTTAAAATACCTGATTACCTGGGCCTAGTCTAATTGTTTTTTACTTCAAAACTTAATAACTTCTCTAGTTCATATTACACCTTAAAATTCTTTTAAATACTATTTTTCGCTAGCGTTTGCTGAAATGGGAGTAGGGTGGGAGGACAAGCGATTAAAGCGAACTTCTGGCCAAAGTAACCCGAGCAGCCGCCGTGCCTCGCCTCGCCGTCCGATTATGCGGCCAAAGCGGTCCAAGCACTTTTTCGGTTGCTGGATTTTCGATTTGTCAGTTGGGGCCGGCCCGTCCCGGCCCGTCCGTCCGTTGTTATCACGCGGCGAGAGCGTGAACAATGCTGGCCAGGGAAACTTGGCTTTTCGGCACTCGGTCGATCGTTTTGTTTTTGGGTGTTTGGAGCTGCGGCACGTGTAGGCAGCCGCTGATTGCTGGCATTGGGGAATGGGGAATGGAGAATGGGGACTCACCTGTACGCCAGATTCATGCACTTGAACAGCTTAGTCAGCGACGTCTCGATCTCCAGGTGCGAAGTAATCATGCTCATGCTGCTCTCATCGCACTCCTGATCCATCCGATTTATCTGACTGACCGTCTGTGGAACGTAGAGCTGGACGTCGCGACAGGTGTTGGCCGGTTCGCCGGGCTTGTCCAGCGTCGGATCCTCGGGATCCAGCATCTTCACTTCCTCATCGTCCTCGAGATCGTCCTGCGCCTCCTCGGCCTCGAAGTGCGAGACCATGAACTGGCCGGAGTGGATCGACTCCCGTTCGGCCTTTAACAGATCCGCCGCCGCAGCGGATTCTGTGGCGCTCGTGGAAGCACCAGCCGCATTTCCATACTGAAGATGCGGAAAGTTATGGGTCAGGGTTGGATGCTGCTGATGCTGATGTTGCAGCAAGTGCGGCTGCTGCTGCTGCTGCGGGTGGTGGTGGTGCTGGTCTTGATGAGGAAACATTTGGCTTGTGTGTTGATAGCTTTCGTACTTTTGGTTAAGCATCATTTTCACCGGCTGCACTCCGTTGTTTCGAATTGTTTGGCGGGCTTTCTCGCGATCGTGACGGGGCACATTTAATGCTCTTTTAAAGTCTCAGGTATGGCAATGGCAATTAACTCTTGGCGCTGGCCGTGTCTCTCTGGGAATTTTCCATCACTCTGTAAACGGGTTCGCGGGTCAAATGAATGATTTCGAAAAAACTATGACTAAAACATATAAATATTTCGCCTGCCTGTTGCTATTAGCACGTTTATTAATACACTGAAATCGGGCTTCTTAAATTAAATCGAATCGAATCGAACTTGTAATTGATTTGTTTACTATGGCGGGGCCAGTATGGTTGTTTGATTTGCACCTTGATTGGGTTTTGGTTTGCTTTTAATTAATGTAGCTACCAGATAGCAGCTACCAGCTACCAGCTAGTTTATCCGCACGTTCTCTGGCGAAACGCTTATGCCAACGAACGCGTCATCAGCTCAATAATAATAACAAAAATATAGTGCACACACATTCACACACGCGGAAAGGGGTGCCTGTGGGCGGACTCAGAGACACTGTAGCGCAGAAGTCAGACGTCAGAACGAGAACGCTTCCGTACCGCCGCAATTGCCGATAATGGAAACTCAATTGCCGCCGTCGACGCCGCCGATCCAGCTATTCAGCAATATTTCCATCGAATATAACGCTCTGAAACACTCTGAAAAGCACGCGCGCGCTATTGAGGATCGTGGCAAGTGGATACGTGGAGGCGAGAGTTCCAAATGGAACTGTTCAAAGAACGAATCTGCGAAGCAAGCGAAACCTGTGCCCTCCACCAGCACACAACCAAAACATTGAACAGCTGACGCGCTCTTTCTGCCTCCGTCTCTCTCTCTCTCGCTCTTATCAGCCTGGGAACGAGGAGGAATGCCTAAAGAGCAGGCTACAAAGCTAACACTAATACAGATACCGTTTGTGGGACGCAATACCAGCGTTATTTTTATTTTCCTACTAATAAACTAAAAGCCAAAACAAGCTCATCTACACTCCATAGCAATCGCAATCGCATTTGACCTTGCCTCGCACGAGCTCCGCGTTTACACTTTTGACCTCTGTTTCGGGCACGGATTCCCCATTTTCTGTGGCGCATACACGCCCACTCTCGCACCAACACGCTCAAAAGTTTGGGGGCATAGCTGCAACTGCCTCTAAATAATATACCGCGGAAACGCACACACGCGCACAACTAGCTGCTACGTAGTTAATTGCAATTTAACACACATTACAAGCGGGGAGCGAGCCCTCGCCCACCCAATAGGGTTGTCAATAGTTTCCAAAAATCGATAACTCGCGCAAGGATGAGCAAAAAACGCAAGTGTGAGAAAGACATATCGTTGTAACGATATCCTTAATTGGAATTACGGAAAACTAAACTTAAATTCTTTATTTTTATTTGTTTATGACACAACGTAGTCCTAAAACATAGCTGTGGTGGCTACTTATCAACTTTTACATTATTTTGAAAATGAAAAAAAGATTATTAAATTTATGTGTATGTCAAATTTTATTGCTCATTTACTCAGAAAACAGCTAAAAAAATGGGTCAACTGTAGCGCCTAACACGTATTTTTTGATTAATAGACAAATATGACGCTTGAAGATTTGTGGGACTCCCCCTACTATTGTGAATCTACCATGCCGATAACTTATTCGATAAATCGATGTTTTTTGTATAAATTAAAGTAAATACTTTTTTGTTGTAAGGAATATATCCTGATAACTGATAAAGGATAATGCTGGCTGATCCCTAGATTGGAGGGACCCCTCAATCCCTTTCAATTTCAGAATCTGGATTTTTTAGTGCGTTTTGTCAGCCTCCGGGGAAATTGGGTTCTCCCACCTGGTCACTCAATCACTATAAGCCCAAATGAAACGCAAAAAGGTCCAGATTTTTTATCCAAAGTTTTCGGCATTTATATTGACGTAAAGATGGCTCTATAGTTTGCGTATTAGCAACAACAACCAGCACCTAGGTGCCCCAAACACACAAAAAATGGAAACGTATACAAAACTCCCGTGAGTATTCGCAATGATTATTAATTTCACAATCCCCCTTTGCACACTGTTGCAGAGCGGTTGCACATTCCCCATTTATTGTAGCTGTGTGTCAAGTTTGTGAATCACCCGCCACATGTACACAGGCTTGTATGGATTCTAGTTTGGCCTCCTCCTCCCCCCCATGTTAACGTGGCAAATTCGGATCGAAGGCAATGTGGCATGCAACCAGGCGAAAAGCAGGTGTACACATTGGCTGACGCAATCGCTGCCTGGAATTGAATAATTCGTGTGGCAAGTGGCATACAGTTGCCACCCCGTAGCATGGGGTAGAACTGCATCGGAATGCATGGATGTCATGTCTATAAGAATGTTTAAAGTTATAGAATTTAGGATGCTGGATGAGGAGAAGATCAATCTGTGGTCAGTTTCTCCATTGGTATCTGTGTTTGATCCATAGAGGCATATATATCCACCAAATATGTATGATATGTTAGCTTGTATTTACTTAGCAGTGTTTTTATAAATTATATTACATTAGGTAGACTGAAGGGTGCCTGTCACGCTTATCAGCATGACACGGCAATCGATGTGCTTCGATTAGGGTTTTGCTAAATGGGGTTATGACTTATTAGGCAGTGGAATCAGCTTAATAAACTAATATTTTATTTTCCATTTTTTCAAAAATCTTGCAGTGCCATCATGGCATCCTTACAACAACCAGAATCACAACAACCACAACAACCATTCGCATTCTTCGGACCGGATTTCATCTATTCAAGGAACAGCATATCTTCTGTAATTTTTGACACTGATTTTGACTATGGACGCAACATTTCATCAAACCATGGAGAGCTTGGACTTGCCCAAGGAGTACTGGGACCTCAAGCTGGAGCCACAGTCTCCCAGTTCGGCGGTGGTCTCCGAACTGTTCTCTCTCACTGAGACAGACCACTCCATGTGGCTGTACGACGATAACTTTGCAAATGGTATGTGGTTGTGCTCAATATCCTTCAGAATCCTTCATCCAAGTTGTACTTTTTTTTTAGGAATAACTTTAATTGGTGACGAGGAAACCATGACGTTGAATGACGCAGCCTCGCTTGAGATGCTGAGTGATGAGGAATTTGTTGTGGAAATTTTTGATTTGAAGGATGAAGGCAAGTTTATAAAAAAGGTTTCTAAACGAAACTAAGAACTGAACTACTTAGCTGTAATGATATAGTAACTAAGCTATAGTAATAAGATTAGAAGAGTTATACTCTTGCGGAAAAGATTTCCCTAAAAACTAAAATATTTTTTAAGAAAATATAATAATAAGAAATGTAGAAACCAGCCAGAGAGCAAATAGAAATCATAAAAAATATAAATGATAGTAATCCCCACCCTTCATATTAGTATTTTGGTTCAAAGCCCAGTTCAAGGTAATCAGTCAAGGTTGAAAGAATAGGGAAATGAAAAAGTGTACTAAAGTTCGATTTGCAAACGAAAAATATATATTCTAAAGTTCAGAGTTTCAAGTTCTTACTTCAGAGTTTAAGTTTTTAGTTTAAAGAAGAGATTATTAGTATTAAATTGTGATATATTTTTTTTTTAAATGTTAAGAAAATGTATTAGTAAGAGAAATATTTTTGTCGCGTACTTCCACACAAGCCAGACAACAGTGGGACAAGTCGAAGCGCTCAAACATATGAAGTTGATAAACCGGATCCAGATTGGTTTTGTTTTTATTAACGATTTCGCTGCAATATTGAAAGACTTATAAACGAATACAGGCCTCTTTTGTGCTCGACGCGATCATATCGGGTGGTGGTCTGGTCAAAAAGCCAATTGTGGGGCAACAACAAGCCCTGCCAGCGAACAAGAGCCATGTAATCGGAACCAATGTTTTGTTGATCACGCAGCGGACGTGTGATCAGTGGGTTTCTCTTAAGCTTTTCTCTTTGCGGGAATGCAGCTGTAACTTTTACAAATTCAACAGATAACAGCTGTTTATATGCTTCTTTTTAAGTAATTTTTTACATATTTTCAATAGCTTGTGTTTATCTTTTTTGTCTGGAAAGTTACCGAGTCAAGTTTTGTACGTCATATTTGGATATTACTTTTATGATCGTTTCAAATCCTTTATGAAATCTTTTTTTATCTTTGAGGACGTGCCCCTGTTTTACATTTTGTTCAGGTTTTACAATACAATAAGGTTGTGGTTCCTATATATAACTTTCGAAGTGCTAATACATGTATGCAGCTTGATCTTTTTTAAAAAGGGAAGAGAGCAGAGACCGACCGAGCTGCAGCTCATAAAATATATTTAAACTTCTTCATATACTTTATCAGATACTTAATGAAATTGAAGATAAGTAGATGCAAATATTTCAGTTTTAAATATCTTTATCTTGATTTTATTATCACGTCAAACACGCTTTGAGCCGCCGAGTCAAAGTCCTGTTCTACTCTTATTTGTTTTGTGAGTCTAGGGGGTGCTTAAAAGAGTGCTGTTGACCATTTTGAATGGAAATTTTCAACGCCGCTCCACTGTGGCCGAGTTTAATGGCTCGGCTCATATTTGCCCGAGCGGCGATCGCTCACTTTTCGCTTTTGATAGCGACTCTGACTCAAAACAAAGCGAAAAGATTGATCTTATTGCAGGGTTACACTCTCTGCCACTGTCTGCCTCTCCGGCTGGCGAGCCGTGGGGCTGTGGGGCTGGCTGACAGCCAAAAGCGTTGCTGCTCCGCGTTCCGAAGTCAGTTGAAATCGTTACTCAGACACGAGCGTTCGGATCCAAGCCAGGCTTTGACTTCGATTTCTTCGACCTCTCCTCCCCCACCCAAGTGCCGCAGTGCCGCAGTGCCCCCCCTCGTTAACTGACTCTCTGCCGTCTTAATAAACAACACAACACAAAGAAAACTTCCAAAAGCAAAAAAAAGCGACTAACAAACCAATACAGCCACAAGTCTGCGCGCTTTTAAAACGCGCAAAAGACAAACAAAGGCGGGCAGTCTCGAAAATTGACTTAAATTAATGTGTATTGAGAAATATATAGACTTTAAATGCCTCTGATAAAGGAAATCTGGCGCGCCAACAAGAATAAATCAAAGCAATTTTTATTCTAATCGATTACCACTCGAAAGTGTCTCTGCATCTGTGCGCTTCGCAACGAACCTTCTCGTCAAAGGGACTTTGTTTTGAGCTCCTTCAGCTCTTGCTACTACGGCGCGATTTAAACGATATTGAAGAATATTATAAGAGATTTGTAACTATATGTAGCCTGGCGATATCCTGGCACATACCTGAACATTCGAGTGCGACCATTAAGGACTCTGTGAGCATGATAGCGCACTGTGGATACCGCTACATGTGGAACCGTGAAATTGTGATCAATTCGCAAAAGTTGGTGAAACGACGTTAAGATCCTTGTTGATCTACCGTCCGGCCACGCCTGTTTATTTTTTGCGGCAGCAGTTACATAACACGGACAGTGACAGGACCTGGACAGTCAGAGAGATAAAAAACAGAAACAGATAACATCCAACATCACACCAAGTTATCAAAGTTGAAAGTCAAAATAAAACTCTATAAATACCTTTTGCCACGTGCCTTAGTTTTTCGAGTTTTTTGTAAATCGTTTGTAAATATGATTTTTTTTGTCATTTATTGACAGAGTCAATAGAGCACGTTTTACCAGCAATTCGACTAAAATACCTTCAAAATTTTTACTGTGATTTTTCTACTGAAAACAATTAAAGTACGCATCATATATACGTATACTTTTCATATTTTTATTTACAAATCGCATACTCTTTATATAGTTTTAGGCTTAGTTTTTTTTCGATTAGCTTTTAGTGTCCTTTTTTCTACAAACCTTTCTTAATTTCTTGATATTTTTGATCTACTGCCTTCTCTATTTGTTTGTAAGCTAAGAACCCATTCCATTTACCCATACACTTTACTAAAAAACGACTGACTGCTGCCGCAAACATGAGCACATATATTTTTATGCAAGCCTATGGTTAGTATTTAAAAACAAAATTATAAAACAAATAAAATGATTACACTATTATTGTGATTTAATAAGGCATTGTTTGGGAAGACCAATAGAGTCTTTAGACTTGTTTATTTTCCATTATTTTAAATAAATATTCAGGAGCGAGTAATCATAGGTGTTACAACTGAATGCTGGGGTTTATTTAATACCTTTTGGGTTTATTTATGTGGGATTTACTTCAGTTTCCTAGCTGTGCCTGATAATCTTTGTGATTTTCCATAGCATTAGTACGCCAAGGTTGTTGCTAATCATGTTCCCATTTAATATCAATATATACTTTATATATAGAGCTTCTAATGCTTTCGTAAAGATTGTCGATGCGAATGTCTGTCATTGTGGTGTATTTGTTGTTTTGTTCCATTATGATAAGTGCAATATGTATTAATTTATATTTTTCATTGGTAAAAAAGTCAAGATAACAAATTAAAAGCAATCTTTGCCCCTCTATTTGAAATGCAATGAGACATATGATGAAAGAAAGTGCCTTTTGTTAAGGATAAATATTGCTTAGATTAGATTACAGATTCAATTATGCCCAGACCTAAAAGGTGGTTTATTATCAATTTCAATACCAATCTAATATAAATATAAACCTCTGACGTGCCATTTCAAGAATTATAAGGTATTTCTAGGCGTAGCAACAACCCGACTCAACGTACTTATGTAAATCAATTAATGCAGTTACAGTTTGCTCTGCTTTTAAAATATTCAAGCGCAGCTGGGCGAGGAGGAGAGACTTATTTTTCTTTGAAGAGACAGATTGATTGGAAACGTGTTATGCTAATCGAATCTAACTTGGGAGAGGTGAATGTGTACTGGCTCCACCTCAAGGTGTCGCTGGGTCACATTTTATATTTCAAAAACAGGTGCAACAATGTTTTTTTTAGGAAGCTTTTAACTCGACACTATCAGCTCTCTCTGATTTCCGATCTCTCATTGCGATTTCTTTCAAGATTTTCAGTGTCGACGAACTTGTCTTAATATTTATTTCCTTGAGTTTTCCAAAAGTTTTTAAATCAAGATCCCTCTTTTCAAATTTTTAAACTCAAAGTTTGAATAGTTTAGAAACCAGTATTCTTTATTGAAGTGTCTGAGAAGAGAGAAATATTATATAAATAGAATATGAAAAGCTGAAGCTTGAACTCACCTTGAAACTACTTGAAACAATTATAAATATTTATCTAGTCAACCTTACGTTACATATATATAATCATTCGATTTTTTATACCATTATTCAACTCAAATAGAGGCTTTGAGAATTGCTAATATAATATAAAACTTCCTTCCTCTCGAAAATAGAATGCCTTCTGGATCAAAAGGCTCCTCACAACTACGTCAACTACGAGGCCAACAGCTATCAGCCCAATATCGATGTGGTCAGCCAACCCATAATTCCCGAAACTAAAGTACAATTCGCTTCTGGCACAGCTTCTGCTGTCCCAGTAGATCCTGTTGACTTCAATTGCGATGCCCCATCCCTGATACTGCAGCAGCTGACTCCTCCGCAGTCTCCGCCACAATTCGATGCTATCAAACAACAAGCAGAGCCCCATTCCGTGCTCGTCAAAGCCGAGGAGAAGGTGGTAAGTTGAAGAAGGACACGTTCTTTGATATCTTAGCTAAATCCTCTTATGAATTACAGCAATATTATGCATCTGATTCTGCAACTCCGGCGGCGGCTTCTACGCCCGCAACCTTCAACTTCAACACGTGGGTGGGCGGAAGCGAAATTGCCCGGGAGAACCAGATCATCGATGATATTGTCAACATGCGGGCTCAGGAGTTGGAGCTCCCCACCAACTGGGAGCAGGACGACTGCGAATCACAGGCATCGTCCTCGCTGGGCGGCAGCAGCGCCAGCAGAGTGAGTGGCAGCATAGCGGACGCCGATGAGGAGTGGATTCCAGAGTCGCTTAGCAGTAGCTCCTCCCCAGCTCACACATCCGTTGAGGAGTTGGCCGTTAGCCCAAAGAAGCGTACTCGCACCTACGGCCGAGGCGTGGAGGACCGCAAGATTCGGAAAAAGGAACAAAACAAGAACGCGGCCACTCGCTACAGGCAAAAGAAGAAGCGCGAGATGGAGCACGTCATGGGCGAGGAGCAGGAGCTATCGCAAGAGAATGATGAGCTTCGTCGTACGCTTAGAGAGCGCCGCAATGAGATGCGCTATCTGCGCCAATTGATTCGGGAATTCTATCAGGAGCGCAAGCGCTAAACTTCATACTGTCTCATTTAATTTTAATTTTTGTTTGCAAAGTTATCGTTATACTTAACCCAGACCCTCACACCAATGACACATTCTCCTCTATAACCTCCCCCAACAACAGCAATCACAATCCCCCACAAAAAAAGTTCATGCCCCAGTAGCTAAATATGTACGCAGTTTGTCGTAGGCTTCGCCTTTTGGCACGTATGACGGGTCTGTGGACTCCAATTTATCCTTGCCAGCGAATTTCAGCGACAAAAATCTAACATCCAGCGACACAGGCCAGTGTGGATAAGTATATAGCCACCACACATTGTTTTTCGTAAAAAAAATGAACATGAAAACCTTTTTATTTTGTATTTTGAACAAGCACCCTGTGTTGCATCTGCTGTACGATTATGCGATTATTTTTGGGCAATGGTTATACACAATTCTTGACAATTTTTGTAATGTCTGTATCAATAAATAATTTTAAAGTATATTATTAAAACAGCAATAAATCAAAGGGTTTTCAAAAGAAATGTGCTTGAAATATTGAGGGGTGTTTGGGTAGAGTTTAAGCGAGAGTTCTATAACTTTTGTATCCTTCACTGATATAACTTTCTATTTGTCTTGAGCGTAGTTATCAACTCTTTAGTTTGCATATGTATACTAGCAGAGACTAAAGCTTAATCACAGAACATAGTCTATCGAAAAAAACTTTCGTTAATTAATTTGCAATCAACAAGTTTATATAAGCCAACTTTGCTCCAGGATACTTCACGTGTGGGATGTCTGTGGAACATACTGGCGATGGCGGAGATAGCTCAACAGCGACTCTCCATGAGGATGTCGTGGGCATAATCGGATTATGATTATGGGGGTGTTATTAGAGCCAAGTTTCCCATCCAACATACTGGCTAAAGCTGAAGCTGAAGTGCATTGAAATTACATCGCAAAATGCCAATTAATTGAAAAATTGCATGGAAAGAAAGAGAAGTGGACGGTATGCAGAAATCGGTATACCTAAATCAGAAAAACAAAACAATCTCTGTCGTGGGAGGAGATCTCTGACAATGGAAGTGGCTTGGATCGGGGTGGTTATGTACGGGGGGCGGGCCATGGGTTGCTGTGGGATTTGCACTCGGGACATTTTGACGGATGAGTCGACGACGTGAGCCACAAGTCTGGTCCTGGGCACAGTGGCTGTGCGTATTTCTTTGGCTCGCCATTTTCACTACTAAACTAAATTTTCCACATCGTTAATTTATATTAATATGATTTCTGTGTCAACGGTCGATGCGTTTGCTGTCCAGAGCTCGCTTTCCATGCCATCGTAGTCGTCGTCGTCGTAGCCGTCTTCGTCGTCGTCCTCATCGAGGTCTAATGTCGACTCCCGCCGTGTATGACATGCCAGCCACGGCGCCCATGGAGGTCGCCAGCACAATATTTATCTAAATTGTTATTTTTCACACTCACGCAGTTCAATGAATTCGTGAAAATTACGTTTGGGACTTTGTGTTTGCTTGTCGCCAAAGCCATCGTCGGTCGGCGTTGTCGCCAAAGAACTTCGATCCTTTCGCCTGAGCCCACAGACTGAGCCCGGGCGACTCTTTAAGCGTGTGTTTCCTCTTAAGTATATTGGCATAAAATTCAATTTTCACGCATTGTGTTAATCCTGTTATTAGCTTCCGTTCAGTGGAAGGATTTCCAGCCATGAGGATAGAATCTCTTGAACTTTCAAGTTGGTTGCTCGGGTTTAAGATATTCGATCTATTCATCGGTTTTGTGGTTTTAGAGTTAGTCAGGTCATTGAGAACTTAATCTATTTGATTTATTTGAAGAGGTTTAAATATCGATTGGTCCCAAAGGGGATAAGGGTTAAAAGGGTTCAAGGGTTGTATGATAACTGCGGTAGGGTTTCTAGCTTACAAGTTCGTTATCTAGCGGATGACAAGTATCTATAATATCTATAATAAACTTAATTCTTGTAGTGTTAGATAGAGACCCCCCAGTTTATAATAAAAATGGTTAAGGAAATTATTTTAGCCCCATTCCATATGAATAGCAGTGCCTAGTTGCCCCCAAAGATCTCGTTTGTGGTTAAAAATTGTCACCACCGACTTCAATCTCTAGAGAAATTAACAAACAAGTAGGAAAAGAAATCAATATCATCGTTAAATTTAATTAGGCATCAAATAACGAAAAGGCGTCAGGCTAAATCATAAACCAAATGGCCTGAAACTGACCCAAGTGCCGGCAGAACTCTACCCTCTGGCCCCGAGGTGGGTCGCCGGAACACTTTAAAATACAATTAAAAGTCAAAACGTCACTGTAAATGGAAGCCAGTGGGCAACCCTCTAAGGACGAGAGAGTCCCCGCCAGTGTGGCGCCAAAAGGGAAAGTGTTGATCCGGGGTGGGGAACATGACACTCGTTTTACATAACATTTAACAAAATTATAATGAGGCATAGAATAAATGGTATTCGGCTGGGAGGACTTGACTCGAGCTTAACCCTCGACGAATGTTAATGAGATAATCATGAAGTAATCATGTATACCATTTCAGAGGGTATTATATTTTCAAATCCCTTGTTTGCAATGCCTGGTATGTGTTTTTCATTTCCGATTTTCAATCTGGTTTATAATAATGCACTTCTTAATGCTGAATACATTAAAGGACCCATGTCCTCGAACTTCTATATGAGTCGGGGTAATAGTTTATGAAATGACGACCCTGTGCCATGTTCAAAAGAGAACCACATTACATATCCATTTCCACAAATTGAATTACTCCAAAGAAGAAATTACAGGCCATACATCTTATATATAATTATCAAATCAGAGAAAAAATCCATTTAGGTTTTCCTAATTACTGACCCTGGCAAAGATGAAGTCTCTAGACTGTAGATTTAATATACTTTTTAAGGAATTTGATGTCTATGATGTTTGTTTTCCATTCTTTTTTCCTTTTGCTAACATGTTTCCATCACTAAGTAATTTTACGAGCCAATCCAATTTTTGGATTTCAGTTTCAGTTCGGTTTTCTCCCCCTGCTTCGGTGTGTGTGTGGTCTTATCTAATCGCATTAAGTGCGAAAAAGTTATTGTGCCCCCTTATCGCAGCCCGCACACATACGAATGCAGAACCATTTTTTACGTACTCCCTCGACTTCGTCCCGTGCAAGCATAAAAATAAAAAAGTTAAATAATATAAACACAAAGCGAAAAAAAGCGGGTTTTTGATGCGGATAACATACGGGCCGGGCCAATTTCATTTCGATTGTAATGCTCGATGGGGTGTTAGTTGTTGAAGGGGTTCTCATTTCGAAAAGTAGAAAGGTGCAACTACTTTTTATGAGGTGGGGCTCTTTTGAATAAAATAAATATTGAACTCCCAAAAGGAGTAAGGTGGTAGGAAGGACCAAAATGGCATCAAAAACAATTGTGTTTCAGAATTAATTTTGCTTCAATATCGATTTTGAAAATTTCATCAATTTTCTTACCCATATATTCCTGTCTGGGTACAACTTTGTGACAAATAAAATCAAATGCAATTTCACGGCTATTTGAATGGGACAAAACGAAAAGCATTCTCCTCCACATTCCACATTCCCCCAATAATGAAATAAATGAGCGTCATTTTCAATTTGCCACACAGATGAGCCACCAAAGAATGCAGCAGCAGAGTGGGCGTTTCAGCCAAAGAGGCTGATGGCTCGGCTCTGTTGCATTGCGGCATGGGAGCAGCGGGGCTTTAAGCCAAAGTGCATACAGGCAAGGGGCATGATGGGCTTATGGATGTGGTATGTACACCATGAAGTATGCACCATCTGCAATTAGCGGTATTTCGAGTCTCCTCAACTCGACATACCATTGAAATTTACACATGGGAGCAACTCCTGTCCCAGTGTACGTGACATTTAGGCAATTGCCTGTTAGCCACTTTCAAGTGGTGACTGTTGGGAAGACAAATATTTTTTTTAGTATGGATGACATTCAAAAGTACACTTGCAAAATGGGTGGTACAAGAAGCAATATAAGTACATAAATCTAATCAAATATTTGATTATTTATATGGTAGTACGGAGGAACTAGGCTAAGCAAATAGGACTGGGAATGTGAGTAAAAAATAAATATATGTGTTTGCATTGGGTTAGAATTTTATCAAGTGACTTTGTGCCTTTGGGGGGAAGCTCCATAAATGTACATTTAATTAGCCAAGGGCGGACCACTTTTCCTCTCCTTCCACCAATTTGTTTGTCAATTGAGCATTTGAAAGGGCTTCAAAAAAAAAAAAAGGAAAAGACAAGAGAAATCTGACAAACATGGATGGGTGTCCTGTCCCTTCTTGAAGGAGACAGGACCCCTCCTGATGTGTAAACAAAAATCGAATAAAACTCATGTCACATGAATCCTTAGCAAAATCAAAAACAATTAAAGTTTACTCAAGAAAAACAACAACCAGCGAGAGGAGAGCTCATCAGCATGCTTCACACACACTTATTTCCTAATGCCGTGTAGGGGTGGCACGGTCATGTGTGTAAACATGATCTATTTCCCCACATTACCCCCACATTTGCCCACCCCCTCACAATGGTCCCTCACAAACACACACACACACACTTTGGCACTCTAACACATACGCACTGGCCACAATGAGAAGATAACGTTGCCTACTTTTGCACGCTATTCGCCAACGCAAACAACTTTCGCATGACGTCGTTTGACGTTTGCTTCTACGTTCTCGGCTCTGGCTTCCCCTCGAATTTCCCATCCCCATCCCCGGACATGTATCCCCGTTTCCCTCCCGTCACCCAACCCCTTTGCTTCCTCTCCACTGCCTCACCGATAAATAAATTTGTACATTTGGTGTAAATGCAAATAGATTGTTCTTCCTTCACCCAACTATACAATGCGTATGTGTGCGTGTGTGGGCTGGTTGGGTGATTAGAGGGTGGCGATTCCAGTGACAAAGGGGGTGTAGGGGCGGTCTGGGGCCAGAGGCGTCGCTCATTTGCGGCTTGGCCGAAGCGGCGCCAGTCCGCCGACCAAGCAATCTGATTCCCTCCCGACCCCAAACACCCCATTTTCATTGTCGCAGTACAAAAATTTAAAATATTCATAGTCTAGTATTCGAGTTGGATATGTTGAGGTAAGCCCATTGTCCTTGAGGCTCTCCCCAAACAATATAAACATGTAATAAAGCCCATAAACATCTTTTTATATCTCCCAAAAGTTATCAGATCTTGTATTACCTTAATCGTGATCTATTTAAAAGCCAAACTCACGTCTAAGAACTTAAGAGACAAGTCATTGGGGCTATTAGTGCCAGCAACATTGAAAGACATTATAATACTGTCACTGGCCCTGCCGAGGAGTCCAAGGAGACATCCCAGAGTCTCGTAATGCGCCATCAATAACAATTACCTCCCGTGTCATTTTCCAAAAGGTGCAAATCGCGAGCCATCAAAGGCAGGCTGCGGACGTCAGTGCTCTTGTAACTTTCCACCCACTTACCATTCCAGGTTGGGCATTTCAATTAATATCGCTTCATTGAACGTGCTGCTACCGTAATTTAAATGCTAATTTTTCAAATTATTTTCTTTTTTTCTCACCCATGTCTTTGGGTAAACTTTGCGATTTTCATAATCACAAATCAGGTGAAACTTAAACTTTGATTACATTAACATTGTAAAGCAGTGCCGGGATTGAGAATCCTTCGCAACATAAATAGCTTTATCCCTAACCACATGTCTCTTTGCGTACTATTTGCTGTCGGGATGTTTTTCAGAAATTCTCCTTTAACTTTTTAGTGACACCAATTAGCAATTCTTAAGCCACTGATGCAAACAGTTCCCTGGGAAGGAGGCTAGTAAACATGGCCATGAAAGGAAAAGGGAGAGCAACCATATTAAAGGCCGCCTTTTATATGTTTTCCAACATCGCCTTCTGGCTCGTTACATCGAAATGTATGCTATAAATACAAATTCTCTCGTTTTTCATCGGCTGCAGTGTAAATAATAATTATGTTGACTTATTTTTTCATCCTCCACCCTCTCAGTGTGGGTAGAGAGACCAAACACCAAGTGCCTGGTTTAATACGAATACTTCTCGGAACAGCATTTCATTCAAAGTTTCATTGAAGGGTTCTTCAGTCGAGGGGGATAAAATAGTACTTTAAACACAGTTTACATTAAATTTCAACGAATAAACCAAGAATCTGAAAATATACTTAATTTCAATTTAATTACATTTAAAAGTTTCGAATTTCTCAATATATTGTATTAAAATGTAAGTTTGAAAATTAAAAATAAATTTCAAACTTGGCATAAATCGTCCAATTTTCTGATGGATCCCCTTCAAAATGATGAAGAGTACTGGGATGCTCAAAATGGCCCCCAGCGATAGCCATATCTTTGCCAATTTCCATCCGATTCTTAAGCGGAATACCTTAAACGAATTGTGGATCGATTCTTTATCATTCTGCATCAAAATCTAAGCACGAAATATTTTTTTGATTTTTCGTCCAATTTTCTGATGGATCCCCTTCAAAATGATGAAGAGTACTGGGATGCCCAATATGGCCCCCAGCGATGGCCATATCTTTGCCAATTTCCATCCGATTCTTTAGCGGAATACCTTAAACGAATTGTGGATCGATTCTTCATCATTCTGCATCAAAATCTAAGAACGAAATATTTTTTTGATTTTTCGTCCAATTTTCTGATGGATCCCCTTCAAAATGGTGAAGAGTACTGGGATGCTCAATATGGCCCCCAGCGATAGCCATATCTTTGCCAATTTCCATCCGATTCTTAAGCGGAATACCTTAAACGAATTGTGGATCGATTCTTTATCATTCTGCATCAAAATCTAAGCACGAAATATTTTTTTGATTTTTCGTCCAATTTTCTGATGGATCCCCTTCAAAATGATGAAGAGTACTGGGATGCCCAATATGGCCCCCAGCGATGGCCATATCTTTGCCAATTTCCATCCGATTCTTTAGCGGAATACCTTAAACGAATTGTGGATCGATTCTCCAGTATTCTGCATCAAAATCTAAGAACGAAATATTTTTTTGATTTTTCGTCCAATTTTCTGATGGATTCCCTTCAAAATGATGAACAGTACTGGGATGCCCAATATGGCCCCCAGCGATAGCCATATCTTTGCCAATTTCCATCCGATTCTTAAGCGGAATACCTTAAACGAATTGTGGATCGATTCTTCATCATTCTGCATCAAAATCTAAGAACGAAATATTTTTTTGATTTTTCGTCCAATTTTCTGATGGATCCCCTTCAAAATGATGAAGAATGCTGGGATGCTCAATATGGCCCCCAGCGATAGCCATATCTTTGCCAATTTCCATCCGATTCTTAAGCGGAATACCTTAAACGAATTGTGGATCGATTCTTCATCATTCTGCATCAAAATCTAAGAACGAAATATTTTTTAGATTTTTCGTCCAATTTTCTGGGGCGTCCACTTCGAAGAATGAAGGGATGCCCAATATGGCCCTAGCGTTAGACGGAATACCTTAAACTATTAAATGGATCACCTTTTTTATCTTCGCTTATTAGAACTATGAATACTTATAACATTATGGAAGCTGGGACTTTAAGTAATGTTGACATATTGTAATGATTTTATTGTTTCTAATTTATTAAGTCAGGCATATAACTGTGAAGTTTTAGTTGCCAGATATATAAGCGTACAAACAACTTATTTCTATAATTTTTAATGGAAAATGTGTTTTTTTACAAATTATAAATCTGAAAATGTAAACTCTTATATTTCCTTAGCCTACTATTTAGGGCACACTGAAGTGGATTAGCAATGAAGGGTACAATTTTACCGTTATTTTGCATATAAAAACATTGCTGTAGATCCTTGGATTTGGTAGCAATTCAATTAATAATATTAAAAAAATTAATTAATAAAATAGCGCCCTCCTCCTCGATTCTCATAGGTTGCACTTAAGCAAGCCTGAAAACTAAAAATAAAATATTTTTTTTTTTTTGATAATTTTGCTTTTGTTATGTTAATTTTTTTGTTGTTGTTATTGTAATTTTTGTTGTAAATGGTTGTTGTTGCAGTTTTTATAGCAATTGTTTTTTTTTAATTTTTATTTTTTGTATTATTTATTCTTTTTTTTTATGCATGCGTGGCTTGGAACACGTGTCCCTGCCATACAGCCACAACTCTTTTTGAAGAAACTGTAAGTGTCTATTGAAGCAGTCAATGCGTGTTTGCGCAATTCCCTCCATAAATATCGGCCATTGCTGGGGCCATATAGTATTGCCCCTTCATTCATTTGACCAAGGTACAGCCAGTGAGGAAGAAATATTTTCTTGTAATCTTAGATCTGGTGCCATCAATCCGACCATGTATGGCGTGATCACTCCAGTGTTGGCACCAATGCCGTTGGTGATGCCCTCAAAGTGACCGCATAGTTGGGACTTATGTACAGACAACTTAGTTTCATTCTGGAATAGAAGGCACCCATAAGATGGTGAAGAAACCGACGACAAGAACACGACAAAATCCGGAATAGGTGGCGCCCATTATGAAAATGGCTGGACCAAGGGATGCTGTAGCCTGTGGAAAGAGTAAGTTACATACAATATATCCACAAAACAAGCCACCTGACCACCGCCAAACACCTAGTTTTCAGCACTTGTTTGCCGCAATTCAGGCGGCCAGAGAAACAAGTGGACACGAGTCACGATCAGCCAGTCGGAGCCTCTCATGAAGATCGCCAGAGGAGAGAGCAACATGAACACCACGGTGGAGAGAATGCCAATGACCAGGATCCATACACCGTCAAATTTCCCGCCCAGCATACCGCCAGGAATATGCGTGACGATTTGACCAATGAGAAGGAAGACAGAATCAGGACCTGCAGGTAAGTGACAAAACGTGGGGGATCGAACAAATCGAATAAAATATGTAGGTTGTTCTTAGAGGGGATAAAGGGGATGCCCCAGAAACTACTACCAAATATTCGCTAAGAATCGCTTCAGGTATTCCGCTTAAGAATCGGGTGGAAATTGGCCAAGAAACGGCCATATTGTTCCTCCATTTATTCCTCAAAATCTTTTAAACGATTTGTCCCAAAAATTGTAAAAAAGAATATAAGGACAATATACGTCTTCGATTATGTGATTTTTCAGCATAAGAAGTGCTTGCAATAATAAATGTAAATACAAGAGTGACCAACACCCTTCTCCCGACAACATTGGGGGAATGGGGCTTGTCAACATGGTTTTTTGCGGTGATCCGACGAGAAAATGGCAAGGATACCGAGCATCTGTAGACGACGATGGGAGAGGCTTGGAAGATTTTTTTTCCGCTATTGACATTTGACAGGCCGCGTTGGTCCCAGAGGGCAGGAAGCTGAATCCGGTCAGGGTACGTCTTCTTAGCATTATTTTTTTTTTCTAGTTGCCCCCTTATTCTTGGAACTGCTTTATGTTTTTCTTGTTTTTAGCATTTTTAAATAACCGCGGGTGCGATTCCCCGGCCACGCTAAGCGCCGGCTTAGAGGGTCCTTTTAGATGGGGGTTGGGGTATGCCCGCCTTATGATTAAATTTGTGTCTTAAACGTGTTAAAGTCGATGAGGGACTGGCTGCTTAAATATGCCAGTCATGTGGTGAAGCCTTCTTTTTTGATTCTATTAAAGGCAGTGGGTGTTAAGCTGAGCTAAGTATTGGATTGAATCGAATTTTGCGGTTGCCATGATTGCTGATGGAAATACTAAACTTTTTAAAATTAATTTAAAAACATATTTTATTAGCTTAGCGTTATTTTATAGGTGAAGTCTAACCTTTAGTACTGTACAAAACAAATTATTCAGAAATTGAAACAAAATTAGGGCGGCTGGGATGGGTTCTAAAGGTTTGACCTTCTGAATTTGTGAATTGAGTGATTACCTCTTATAATAAACCTGAACCTAGTCTTTCCCTTTCCTTTCTAAACTCAATGCTAATCTACATACTTCGTCTCAACCCTCAATCACTCGTTTTTCGATATTAAATAGGGCAGTTGTTTGCTTGGTTTTGCTTATGTCAGACCGTCGACTACAATGATCGGTTTAATAAATCAAAAAAAAGAGCCGCAGCCCCCAGACGCACAACTAAATGTTGAGCTCTCAAACACGAGGCATGCTGCACCGCAAATGGCCAAGAACTTTTCTTATTGAAAATAATGCAAAGGTCCTTTTGTTAAGGATTGCATGAACCTCTGGTCTACACTTTGGCCGCAAGACCCTCCCCACTCCTGCCCAGCGCCGGCCTGGAGTCTATTTTTATACATTCATGTTTATTATTTCCACATCTACATAGGTTCAAAAACACTTGGGGGATAGTATGCCGTATACCGCCATTAACCCTGCTGTCCTGTGATTTACATAATGTCCTTGTAGACAACGTGCTTCCTTAGCCCATCCAACGAAATCCTGTTGCCAGTTTAAAAATATTAACTGTCAATCTGTATTTGGCGACACTTGGATGAAGGAGAGTTGGCTGGAGAAGGGCGGTCTGAAGTATTGGTAGTGCACTTGTTGTTGAAGTTGGCTTAAAGGCCATAAGTCAACCAGTGAAGAAATGACTATCCAATGAATAAACCTTTGGTTAGGAAGCTATTGATTTTGTAAAGAGCAAAGATGAAAGTGTGCACTTGCAGAAAATAAACTTCATCTAAAAAAAATCTATATTTTTTAACAAAATTTTTAACAAGCCCTTTGAGCAAAGTCAGATTGAAATCAAAAATTATTAAAAATATATTGTGGAAGATGGGCAACTCTCTGAAAGACAGAATACATTTTGTGGCAACAGTTTATTATCTTTCGACAATAGTTTATCATGAGATAAAAACTCTCCGATAAGGACACACAACAAGAGCATAAACAAACAGACGATAATAATAATAACAGTATACAACTCACTCAGTCAATTGGAGTTGGTAACAAAAGGATCCGGCGGTTGTGGGTGTTGAATGCAGGCCGTTGAGAGGAACATGCGTCACCGGGACTAATCAGGCACCCACTCCCCCGATTTCCACCCTTGTTCCGGCCCGGCCCTAGTTGTTACTCCCCCCTGGAGTTGGGCTGAGCACGTGGTGTACATGTCTAGGAACTCCAAAACATAAGCCACCCCGTTGGGCGAGTCAGGGATGTGGGTTCAGCAGCCCTCAATGTGATTGAGTTTTGGGCTTGGATGGCATGTATTTGGGCGTACTTTATAAAATTCTTTATATACAAATTTCTTAAATATTATTTAAAGTTTTTGTAGGCCGGGAACTCTGTCCTTTCCTATTTATAATCAAGAGTACCATTTGTGCTTAAAAAAATTATTTAAAGTGAATTACATTCTTTCAGGACACTGAAATATATAACTAAAGCAATTTTTAGCAAATAGAACAAATCAGATATCAATCCATGACCCAAAAATAGCCTTATCATATATTTGAAATGTCTCAGACTGAGCCAGCACTTTTAGCCGTGTTCGTCGACTGACACAAGCCCGAAACTCACTCGGATTTGTACTCACTTTTTGAGCCTTTTGAATTGCTCTCGATTCGTCAGTCTGCTTTCACTCGGGAACTCGTGCCGGTGGACACCCCAACCCTTGGGTTTGGTGGACTTGTTGCTCGACTCGTGCCCCATCGGCCGAAGCTTGTGATTCGCCTTTATCCCGAGCTCGGGCTGCCAAACGGCGACTCTTCGTCGCTGCAGCCATTCCACAAGTGGCCGTCATTCTTAACGCTTCCGCGTTTCCGGTCTACTCTGCGCGCTCAGTTCCGCTAATCTTGATCCAATGCCAGTTGGTCGGTATCGCAAATTTCGGAAAAACCTAGTGATTATATTTATAGATATATTGGAAAATTTAGTGCTGTTTATTGGATGGAAAAGTTTTTAAATAACAAAAAATAAAATGATCAGAGAAAATGTGAAGTGTTTGCACATTTTGTGTGAAAATAGTGCTTGAAAAATATATTTCATCATACAAATAAAGTTGAAAAGGTTTTGAATAATAATTCCTCAGCAATTGCCCAATTAATTTGTAAGTTAAAGATTAAACTTTAGTAAATATTTACGTAAAAAAAGGTAGAAGCGAGAAAAACGCTACTCAATTGTGGATACCGCTGGAAACAAATACCTTTAAAAAAATTCCAAAAGAGATATCCTTTTTCATTTCTTTTCATCTCAGCGGATCTTTCTTAAAGATCAGTAGTTCTTTTACAACAATTCTATAAACTCCAGCTCATATATCGTTTATACATCAAATTTTTAATCAATGAAACTTTGTATAGAGCTAAGGGAGTCCTCATTCTTCAATCATTGAAGTTCAATGCGATTGAATAATTTGAGTTCATTCAATTCACCATAACTGCGTTAATACCATAACGAAACTCTTACTATACTTGTCAAAACCAGTGCACCTTTGTTCCAGTCGTGCTTCAACCCACATCCAAGAGGGCAAACAAAACATTCTTTATTTACTAGAAAGCATAATAAATATTACACAAGACAAGGTGCAGACTGTTGCAAAGAACCTGCACTCCCTGTATTGAATTTCAAAGTCAACTTTCGGATAGGATTTAAAGGGTACACGGCTTTTTCAAAGATATTTACTTAAATAAAAAGTATCAGCAGATTGTGATCATCAATATATATTTTCTAATAGATCCGGAGGTGGATCTCTCGATAATTTAATAAAAAAAACATGTTATGTGTATCTTATTCCGACCTTATTTGTGTACATTAAATGTATTCCTTTGAAAAATAAAAAAATCACTTTTAAAAATCACTGAATTTAAAAGAATCTGTTAAAAAATGTATAAATGTGGAACCATGAAAATACTTGATGACGTTTTAGAAAATAATCATTGGAATTGGAAACAGGGCTGAATAGGATCTCTAAACAGGATCAAAGTCCCAGTATCTCTGTAAGATAGCATACTTTTTGGGGCGAGTAAGCCTTTAATGGATGTGGGTTTAATTTGTTGGAAAAATATAGATGAGTAATGTAGAGACAATAATAAATCCATTTAATATATATTTTAGTTCAAGCTTAATTTATAATTACTGATTAAGGTGTGATTCATTTATAGTTCCTCAAGAAATAATTATGGAAACATTTTAGAACCCTTACCAAATAAAAGCATTTGAAAGTTTTCCCGCCTCCACTGGCCGTTTAATGTTTTCTTGTAGTTTTTTTTCTACAAACACTCTTAAAGAAGAGCAATACTCAAGGGCCAAAGAAACATTTGTCGTTAAATAATAGCGACACTTTTGTTTCTCTCAACCTTAACGCCGACCGAGAAAGAATTGCAACGCAAAATGCGCGTTTTCTATTACAACAAAGTCGTTGTTCATGTCCAGGCCACCAGGTCCCCGTGCCCCCGCTCTTTAAATGCTGAAACACAGTTTCCGGGTCAAATGCTGGAAAGCCAAAGGGCATAACCATAACAACGCGGCTGCGGCAAAGGCACTTCATCGGTCACCCATTGCTTATAGTTTTCTTTTTCTTAATTTAAACAAAAAGAAACCCGTTAAGTACACATTAGGCTAAGTGAAAACGATCTTCGAAGAATTCTTGGTATTTTTACTAATGGTTTAAATAAAAATAAAGAGGAACGCACTCCACAGTTTCTCAACAGTGATTCTCAACAGTTTTCTGAAAAAACAACTTACAATGCAATTTCTAGAATATCTATAGACTGTCAATATCCGAATATAAAATTAGAATTTTTCCAATATTACCGGCATTTTTGTTTCTGAATATTACAACTCGAAATAGCTATGCGTCACTCGACCTAATTTATGTGTCAAATAGTCACGTGTGTTGTTCAATTAATATAGCAAATATCGATAAAAGATAACGAATGTCCAAATAGGTGTCATATCAGAAAAGACAAAAAACAATAAATAAATAAAAACTAATAAATCCTCATAGATTATTTATAAAAGTAAATCGTTAAATGATGAAATGTGATGTGCTGTGTTAGAAAAATACACTTTTAAAGATATTTTCTATAGGTTTAATAATGATCCGATCCTTTCTCTTTTTAATGTTCTACAATACTTGTATAAAGTCGGGTTTAAATTTCTAGGGATGTTGAAAAAATAATCAGGGTTTAAATTTCATTTTCTAAAGCCTTACTAGAAAACTTGAATCTATTAGTGAATCCATTATATTAACCCTTCTGATTCCTAACTTCCTTTTAGAAATTAAAAGCCAGTGAAATCCTTTTTAAGACATAATATTATCCGTTTCTTTTAAAATGATCTGTTTATTATCTTCCCATTATCCTTTAGCAATATTTTTCTGGATATTTGTGAATGTTTGGATCCCTTCGAAGCCATGAATGCCACCCAGCTAACGGAACTGATGAGCAGCCACGACTTTATGCAGTTGCAGCAGCAATTGCATCATAACAACAACAATTACAACACCGACGGACACAATGGCCTGTCACCGGAATCGGCGGAGGGGATCTCACGGCCCGTGCGACGCGCCACCAGACGCACCTCACAGGTAGAGGTAGATGAACGGAAAGGGAGGAGACTGTCATTTTCATACGATTTTCTTGTTGCGTTGCAGTTAAGCAATAACACCTGCGACCTGGAGATGACAGATTCCAGTTCCCAGAGCGACGATACGAGCGGCGGCGGCGGTAGCAGCAATGGCGGTGGCAGCAGCACCACCACCAATGGCCAGCAGCAGGGCGGTTCACAAGACAACCAGCGGGCCTCGAGTCGGGGGCGTGGCCAGCAGCCCGGAAACGGAAGCTGCTCCTCGAGCCTAACACCCAACAGCGCCCACTCCAGCTCGTCCAATGCCAATTCAAGCTCAAACCGGCGGCGCAAGGGCGCCTTGAATGCCAAGGAACGGAACCTTCGGCGTCTGGAGTCCAACGAGCGGGAAAGGATGCGGATGCACAGTTTGAACGATGCTTTCCAGTCGCTCCGCGAAGTCATCCCCCACGTGGAGATGGAGCGGCGGCTCTCCAAGATCGAGACTCTGACGCTGGCCAAGAACTATATCATCAATCTGACGCACATTATACTCTCCAAACGCAACGAAGAGGCCGCAGCCATGGAGCTGAACTCTGGAGCCGTCGGCGGCGTTCTGCTCTCCAATCTTACGGCGGAGAATGGAGGAGGAGGTGGCTTGGGTGGCGCCACCATTAGTGCGAATGCGGCCACGCTTTGTTTTGAGGACACAATGCCCAACGGGGCATCCTACGACTGTGCGCTCCTGGCCGCCACCGATGGCAGCCTGCTGAACGCCTCCGCTGTGGCAAGCACAGCCTCCTCGATGCAGAACCTCCAGCCACAGAGCATGCACATACAAACGCCGCTGGACCATCAACAGGCCAACCTGCCCCACCACCAGCAGGCGATGCTTAGCCATGTTCACATGGGAGGCACGATGTTGCAACCGCAGCAGCAGCAGCAGCAGCAGCAGCAACAGCAACATCAGCAGCAGCAACAGTCTACTCTTATACTCAATGGTAACACTCCGGTGGGCGTGGGAGTGGGCATTGGAGTGGGTGTGGGTGTAGGGGTGGGAGTTGGGGTCGGCGGCAGTTCCGGAACCTTCCCGGATGTTAACGATAACTTTGACGAACCATTCCGGGAGTTTTTATAAGCCCCAGAGTGGGCTAATTATCGAATGAAAGCTATATAGTAAGTAACTCTGTATGAAAACTTCATTAAAAACGTAATAGAGAATCAATGTAAGTTTAAAAAATATATTTAAGGGTGTCCTTTTTTGATCAATTAATTAGAGCTAAATTTAACCCATTAAGTCACTTGTTTTAAACAAAAATTCTATATTCTTTTCATTATTTTTTTTTATTAAAGTCTTTAATGTTAAAATATGTGTTGGTTATTCTATATATTTTTTTTGAAATCAAAAACAATTTAAAATGGACTCATTACGGATTTCAGTTGAAGCAAATAATACTTATTTAAGAATATATTATGTAAATTTATGCAAAAAAATCAAAGATTCAAAACCTAAGGAGTAAGATAATTAAAAATTAACCAAAAGTCAAATTTAATCAATTATAATACGTTGAAATATAGAAAGTAAAATCACTCAAAAAACCAGTTTAGTTTTAAGAATAGAGATAGAATAACCTTAAAAAAATGACATTTTCATTTAAACAGAGAAAAATATCCAAAGTCCTATCAAGATGTAAGGACTGTTCAGGAAGTAATGTTCGATAGTATGCGATTATATAATATAATTGCCAGCAATAGCAACAACACAAAGCATCAATTACCGTTAACTAGCAACTCTGGCGACTGCGGACGACTACGGTCGCCGTCGAAGTGACGCGCCAATAAGTTAATTTACCACCCATGATCTTTTTAATGCACTTGAAACTTACCATGGATTAGGAGGGACATGGATGCAGGAAGGGGGGCTTCTAAACAATTAACACACCGAAACGTTGAATGGCTCACTGGAATTGGCACACTTCCGTTATGGGTCGAACCCCGAACGAACCCACGGGGCGCGGAAAAGGAACAACACTAGTGACGCTCGGAACGGTAAACAGTAATAAAATAACGGTGCTCAATGGGTGGTGGGAGCTAGGAATGGGTCACAGGCTATGAGGATGGGTGATAGGTAATGGGTGTGTGTTTGTGTGTGTGTATGTATATGCGTGTGTGTGTGAGAGCTTAAGAAGATGCTGGGGTCTTAGCAGCAATTAAGTGAAAAATTGTCGATAGGGTGACTCTGTTTTCGTAGATGCCAAGTTAAGCTTGTTGATTATGTTTTATTAGTCGGAATGTGTATTATGGGTTAGTCAATGTAAATATGTAGCTAACATACCAAACTAAACATAGAAATATCTAACAATATAGGGCCTATGTCAAAAATCTACAAGCAAACGAAATGAAATCGCCGTGGGCCGAGCAATATTCGTGTCCTGGAGTTATTTCGCAGCTAGTCGGAGCGATCAGTTCATTCAATTGTAATTCTAGTCATGTTCTAATCCCGAAAATAAAATAACTAGCAAATAATATATTTGGAAAATGCAATATAGATGTTTAGTCATTTCTTAGATGCGCATTGTAAAAGTTAAATTAAATTACTGTCTATTAAACATAAGTATACACACCGTTTCAAATGTTGCTTTCACCAACAAAATGTGCTAAAAAAAAAAACAAGCAAATATTAAAAAATATAAATATTAAATATATAACTCGTAATGTAAATAAAACATAAGGGTGTAGTTTGACGAGCATTTGTTGGGTACAAGAAAATAAAGGTATATTCACACATCTCTATGAATAAAGTACAATGTAAAAATAATGCTATAAATGCCTAAAACGGTGCAAACGAAAATATATTAAATAAATTGAAAACATTTATTGTGTTTTATTGAAACTTCGAAAGTAATGGAGGAATTATAGACATGGCAGCTAGAGCGGAAGCTCCATTGCCGCCATTATAGATGCAAAAGATGCAATTAGCAAGAGCAAAGTCGAATGCAAGATGGAGTTTTGTATTAATGAACTAGTATTATTGAAGTTAATTAATGAGTTTAGGTTTAAAATAAATTAATATGTGTCTAAACTTTCATATAATCTAGTATTTAAGATTCCACCATTGTTTTCACATGGCGTTGCCACATCGCTTGAAAAAGATCCCACGTTTAACACTATAAAAATGTGTTCAAAAACGCGTAAAACGGGTTTTTTGTATTTAACCCTCTAGTGCCCAAGACCGCCTCTAGACGGGTAATGTTAAAAATACCGTTATTTTATTCTTTTCAATCCTTTTGACTCGGTTTTGCATTGTTTCTAATTTGGGAAAGTCCAAAAATTAAGTTGGTTGCTTTTGGAATACATACTAGAGCTTGCGCAAGCTGCTGTATTCATTTGAAGAAGAAAATTTGTGAAACTCGAATGAATTAATTATTTTGTAAAAAGTGCAAAATGTAAATATTTTTTTTAAATATTATAAATAGTTTGCCGGTGGAATAAAAAATTGTACCGTGTTGTTGATAGTCTCAAGGACGCAAAATACGAAACTCACACTAAAAATAAGCTTTCGTTAGCTTTTTATTGCATTTATAAAATATCCCGTCTAGAGGCGGTCTTGGGACAATTCGGGAAAAAAAATTTATAAAGTAATTTAGAAAGGGAAGCAACTTATGACATATTTAAGTACGAATAACTGCTTGAATAATGAATTAATTGAATAATGTAAATAAGTTATCAGCTCTTTCCGACGTGGAGATTGAAAAATTATTAAATTCTATTGATTTTGGCATTGATACCATGACATTGATCTATGTTGGGTAGAGAGATTTGTGTAACTTCAAGCGGAAGTCCTACTCCTTTTGCAAAATGGTTGTCACCCTCAAGTTCGATTGCGTCCAATTCACCTCAAGCATAGAAACGCAAACGTAAAGCGCCTGCTGATCATAATACTGCTCATGTTAAAGAAAGCACAATAGCTGAATGTGGATCTGTTTGGACTATGGATCCAAAAGCACCGCTTTTAAAAAAGATGTTGTGGTACCAAATGAACCTATTCATGGATATATCTGCAATATCCTTTAATGAGCCTGACCTCGGAGAACTTCAAAATCTGGATACGCCATTCAAGTGTTTTCAATTTTTATACCCTTGCAGAGGGTATTATAATTTTGGTCAAAAGTGTGCAACGCAGTGAAGGAGACATTTCCGACCCTATAAAGAAAATATATATTCTTGATCAGGATCACCTCCTGAGTCGATATGAGCATGTCCGTCTGTCCGTCTGTCTGTCTGTCTGTCTGTCTGTCTGTCGGTTTCTAGGCAAACTAGTCTCTCAGTTTTGGAGCTATCGAGTTGAAACTTTGCACACACCCTTCTTTCCTTTGCAGGTAGTATATAAGTCGGAACGACTATATCCTATAGCTGCCATATAACTGATTGATCGGAAATGCCATAACTTTGGTGTTTTTTAAGTTAGACGGTTGGGACTTGGTACAGATTACTGTTTGGGCAACATAATTCAATATGCCAAATTTCATAAGGATCGGCCGACTATATACGATCCGCTATACATCTAATAATTTAAAATGCGTGGCGCCACCTAGCGGACTGCTTTCGTCGGGCGTTAGCTTTCCTTTCTTGTTTTTTATTATACTATTATTGAACATATCACATAGGTATCAGAATTGATTACCTAATTTTTTGTTGGCCTATCATCCCAAAGCCGCCTCTAGGCGGTCCAAGGATATAGTCATATAAAACTCGATTCGAGCAAAAATAAATTTTTTTTTAAAACAAACATTTAATTTTGATACATACTGAATCCAAAAATAATTTTTTTCTTGGAAAAGAAAATTTGGGCACTAGAGGGTTAAATTGTTAAATTAAATTAAAAAAATAATATTAAACTAGGGAATACAACATAGCAAATAGTGTACTATTTCTTAAAATTATTTAATTTGCTAAATAAATATTGTGGAATCTACATAATTATGTGTCCATATTAGAAATTTCCCTTTGCGTTCACAGTATATCTTTTTCAGTTTATATTTCATTACCTGTTTATTAAGTTCCCTTTTTTTAAGTTCAAAGATTTACGAGGTTTTATAATTTGTTTAACTATATTTTACAAATATTGAGTTGCCATTTTTGTACCATAGGATACCCATTCTCAAAAACTTGGCTTCCAACCTGTGGATAATAGAACAGGTATATTATTACTTGTTTATTTTACCCTTAACTCGAAAACAGGTTTTCGAAACTTCGCGCGCCTAACGGATTTTTTAGTACCATTTCAAGTACAGCTTGAGCAGCCTGGAAACTCTGCAACCAGAACATTATTTGTATTTTCGTTGTTGTGCCGATAAGAGTTCTGCGAGTGCGGATAAATCAAACGCTTACATAGAGCCGTGATTTTAGACAGGTATATACACAAATTAAACCCCATTATCAGTGAATTAACTGTAAGTCAACGATTCAGGGAGTATTTAATTTTAAAGTTGGAGTTGTTACTGCAATAGGTAGAGACAGAATTAGAGCCGCTTGCATGAGAGAAGGGGGGCGAGTGTGAAGTTATTTCTTTTCAGGTTCAGTGCCTTACTTCCGCTCCACTTTCTGGCCTTTGTTTTTCCTAGTCTCTTTTTTTTTAATCTCGTTTTTACCTGAGATTTCAGCATTCTAGATGCTATTGTACTGTGCAGCATACTTAAGTGAAATTGTTATGTTTTAGAAGGTTATTGCGTTGCAGTAGTTTCAAAAAAAGAGGCTCCGATGCGTGAGAATTCCGATGACCAGGCCAACGGGTTTGTTTCCAAAATTAATAGGTGGCACGCAACCCACCCAGGTGTATCATTATGCACACACACACACATGACCACACATTACTTTCTAACCCATCGAAGGACTGGAAATATTGATGTCCAGACCCAGCCTACCGTCCTTCTTGTTCCACTTTAGTGTTAACTCCCCCTCGAAAGCTCCACCTGGAGCTAAAAGTGGCCGTTACCGGTAGTACAGTGGAGCCACAACTTAGCGAAACCTATTATAATTAGACTTAGTAGGCTCTCCAACTAGTAATTAAAAATATAATGACTTTAGTTAGGGAAAACATACTGAAAAAGACCTGGGAAAGATATGAAAAGTGAGCTTTATACTTCTGATATAGCACTCCATAGAAATAAATAATAAATGACCTCCTTTACATTTATAAACCACTTCCCTAGACATAACGTCCATTATACGCGTGGGTGATGTATTATTGATTGCTCTACGTCATGTGGCAGGTGGTCAGGAATAACTTTCATTCTACCCTTTTTTGATAGAGCTTCATTTAATATAACTGTCCCAGTGACTCTTTGCAATTTTTTCCACGGTTGACACGATTTCAAAACGATCGATTTCGCATAACAACAGTCCGTAGTGTACACTATTATGCCTATGCCAAGGAAGGGCTGGTGCCATTGCGCTAATTGGAGCAGCGACCTCTTCTGATTGAAGAGTTCAAACCGTTGGGTTACTCAATAATGGTATTATTATGAGATCTTACATACATATATGATTATGAGTACTATATATGTACATATCATTCATATGTACATAGGAAATCTTCGACAGAGATCTTTGCTCCAAACATTCCTTCATATTTTAATTCAGTCAGCAAAAATTTTTCTTGTTTGGATAAAACTCTAGGGAGGACTCTATTTTTATAAATTGTAAACAACTTATTGTTATTTTTTAAATAGAAAAATATACACGAATTCATAGATATAATTCTTTACAGAATTATGCTTTCCATGGATAAGATTCCCATGTATTCCATAATTTTATGAAATGCAGTTGTGGGATATGCCTACTTTCAGCCTTCTTAAACATTTTGTTCTAATGTATTATGGGGTTGAGTTTTGCCTTGCCGAACTGACTGGAACTCAATGCACCCAAAGTACTTTGTCCTTGTACCAAATACTTTCCACCAAGCCATACCGCGACCAACACCCCAAACCATTTAAAAACCGATGGAAACGCGACTGCAACTGGGCCACTTGGGGCAACTGTGCCAAACAAAATTATTAAAACAAATACTCAAAATAAAAATAAAAAAAAGAGTCATTACGTGTACATATTAGTGCTATTTGGCCAGGACAGTACTCTCTATGGATAAGGTTATGGGGTAGCAGGATGTTTTTTAAGCGCTAAGGTTCCAACAGATACCACACGGCTTGGCTTTGATTTCGGGGTTGGCTCGGAGTCCTATATTTTAGACCATTCGTTTGCGGTTGACCATAATATTGATTTTTGTGTTATTATCATTTTTGTTTCAACCCTCCATTCTAGCATTGAAGTACGATTTGACGGTTTTGGGGACATAATGGCTTCAGGTGGCTTAGCATGTGTCAAATACTTGACATTCTTTTGCAATCTTCTTTTTGCGGTAAGTTCCTTATGAGAAGAAGTTCCTTCAATCTCATACCATATAAAGTCAAACAAATATTTCCCATGTCCAGAGTGTAGTTACTTCATCTAAGCTATTTATTTTATCTACTTTAGCTAACTGGACTACTCATCTTTTTGGTGGGTGGAATGGTCCAATTGAATTATGCACATTATTCAAACTTTGTTAGTGACCACATTTGGACGGCTCCCATCATTCTTATGATTGTGGGAGCTGCTGTGGCCATTATATGTTTCCTGGGATGCTGTGGAGCTCTGAAGGAAAGCAGCTGCATGATTTTGAGCTTTGCCATCTTAGCCGTAGTTATTTTCCTATTCGAGATTGGACTGGGCGTTGCCGGCTATGTGAAGCACACTGGCCTCAAACAATTGATGGAGGGACAGTTCAACTCGACCATGAGCAACTACAAACAGAGGGATGACTACCGTGATGCTTGGACTCTGCTGCAAACCGAACTGGACTGCTGCGGCACCTATGGACCCGAGGATTGGGAGAGTATTTTCCCAAACAAGACCCTTCCGGCGGCCTGCTGCTCGGTCATCAATCTAAGCGTAGCTAAGGAGTGCACTGTTGACTACGCCACACCCCAGGGATGCCTTCAGAAACTACTGACAATATTGGATTCAAAAACATTGATCTTAGCCTCAGTGGTTTTGGCAGTTGCTGGTATTCAGGTAAGTCTCTTAGTCACCTATCTGATAATTTTTATTAATTTGGAATATTTTTTAGTTATTAACCATACTGTTCGCCTGTTGCCTTTATCGTTCGTTTCGGAGGAGCTACGATCACGTTTAAAATGCGCAGCGAAGATCCTGTTTGTCGACTCTGAAATGGGAGCACCAATTTTCGTAATAAATAAGTTATATGTATGAGAGATTTTCTAGCGACTGTTTTAGAATCGAACATACCCACTTAAATTCTCACCAGAAAATGCCAATTTATTTTTCCACCTGATATATTATCATACTCCCATTGAATTTGTATTATTTGTTTATATGATTATATATAACTAAACATGTATGTTATAAATTCACGTAGATGGGGTGCACCGCTAAAAACCCATTCATTTTCATCATCCGAAGAATCCCACCTTGTTTTCATGAATCTGTTTTATTTTAGTGTAGACTATTCTAAAGAAAATTGCATATTTACATATCCATCTGTTAAAATATCTGCAAAATATCAATTCGAAAAGCAACTTTTGAAAAAGAATCTCGCTTATTTGACTGAAGGACTTGGCCTCTCGAAGGGGAACCTAAAAATTTATTGGAACATGCATATTTTGGAAATCTTATACTCGAAAAGCTGTGATCTGGCTTTGTTTTATTTCTGCTGTTAATTTTTTTCTATTTACTAATTTTATGTTCATAATAGAATCAAAACCCTTAGATTTTTATTTCCTTGCTTGGTTTTGGAGATTTAAATTAAAGAAACAATTGGTAAAGCTGTAACATTTTGAATAGTGTCTACATTAATCGTTTGAAGGTGCAAGAATAAGAACCAAATGCACTGAAATTTCATTATAAATTGTTTACGCCTTATAGAATTAATTATCACCCGTAGGTGCACCAATTAAATGTAAATTTTAACATTTTTAAAAACACAATAAATCGGCTTCAAATCGAATTTAAAACATTAAGATTGAACTGCATTATACAAAGCATTTTTAAAACACAACATATGAATCTTGAGGCTTTTATAATGGACGATCATTGTATTTGTAATTGTCTACAACTAAAAAAAACTTGAATATTATTAGTAACTTTATGAATTTTAAATATGTATTTGTATGTACGAGTAACCTTAAATAAAAAGTTTGTGAAGCACCACAAAAGTGTGTTTTTTTTTCTTCATTTAAACTGAAGATTGTATTTTTTATTTGTTTTTGGTAAATACATTCATTCTTAGTGCTCTTCAATAAACTTGTATCTTACCTGGATACCAATAACAGCGGTTGCCATTAACAACGTTGTTATAACATCAAAGTAAATAATATTTCCTGAAAGAACAGAAGTTGGCTATTCTGCAACTGCGTCAACAAGTCTTTCTTTCTCAACAAAATAAGCAGTTGACATTCGAAAAATACAATTTTTAGTGTGTACTAAATAAAAACAATGTCACAAGGATCCGGAACAGTGGCTGGCCGCCGAGAAGTAACAGGTCTGAACCGAATGACCAGCAAGGGCCTAAAAGAGCTATGTAAGAGGCACAAACTCTATCAGACTCCGCGACTTAACGACGTACTTTATTTGCATTACCAGGGTAAATATTTATTAGCCTTTTAATATTAGAAAGCATATTTATATAGAATCCCCTTTAGGGTATCAATCCATTGAGTGTTTGGAGGAGTATACTGAGCTGAAGTGCCTTTGGCTTGAATGTAATGCCATTTCTGAGATCCAAGGCCTGGAGAAACTCAACAAACTAAACTGTCTGTTTCTTCAAAATAATCTCATTACAAAAATTGAAAATTTGGCACCCTGTCCTGGGCTTGACACAATTAACCTGAGCTCGAATCATATTCGCAAAATAGAGAATATTGGAAGCGACATTTTACCTGTACTGAATACACTTAATATAGCATCCAACTACTTGAAAGATGCCGAAAGCCTTTCAGATTTGGTTCAATGCAAGACATTGTCTGTCTTGGATCTGTCGAACAACAGAATTGATGATATACTCATTGTGAAGATATTTGAGCAGATGCCGAATCTAAAAGTATTAGTTTTGCAGGGAAATCCAGTTGTATCCCGACTTCCACAGTATCGTAAAACACTAATTCTGGCATGTGTAAGTTATTTATATTGTAACTAAGCGGTTTATAGATCTTTATTAACTCCTTTCGACTTTAGAAAGAACTTACATATTTGGACAGTCGTCCTGTATTTCCTCGAGATCGTGCTTGTGCTGAGGCTTGGTAAGAATTCGAGCTATACATATTTTGAATTCTTTAAATAAGTTGTTTTAAACAAATTATAAATAACTGAATATATTTAAAAATAATCACTAATCCTTAGGAAACGAGATGGCTATGAAGGAGAACGTAAGGAAAACAATCGCTGGAATCGGGCTGAACGTCGAAAAATACGTGACAGTGTCAACAGTAAGATTAAAACAGTGTAAATTAATTTAATTAATTATAAGTTATTAAGACCGTAATATTTTTAGGCACTATTCGTATGCGGAATAAACATAAACCAGCTGATCAGCAAGATCCTTTACTCAGGTCCAGTGATTCGGAAGACGAGCAAAAAGCCCTCAAGTCCGCCGAGGATTGCCGTAAAAAATGCGAGCTGGAAAATAATACTGTGGATGATCTGTGGGACGAGGTATCGGGACCGCCATCCTCGAAGAATAATAGCAGCTGCAGTTCGGCAGATGATAATGAAAGCGTCGGTTCCCAGGCCGATTATATAGCTGAGCAAATAAGTAATCGCAGACCCCTAGAGGGACGCCCCAAGAACTTATATGATACTCCATCGAGTGATACAGAAATCATTAAAAAGCCGGAAGAGAAGGTGCAACAGGAGGAAACTGAACATAGTGATAACGATCAGGTAGAACCACAAGAGGTTACTACCAAGGGAAAGCGTATTATGATAACGGAGGGAAAACTAGACGCCTTGGAGGATGATAAAAAAGCTGATGAGGAAATCAAAGATGACGATGTCAAAGAAACACCTGAAGCGGATAACAAGACAGAACCTTTAGATAATACAAAAGATAATGAAAAAGCTTTAAACAGCGATTCAGAGCATGATCCTAAAGATTTAATGGAAACATGCCAGGCTCTTAGAACATTGTCTCAAACCCAAGATCAAAATCGACAAGAAACCGCTCAGGATATTAGAAACAGGCTTGTCGAGGAAATGATGGCCTGTTACAAACCTGAAGGCCCAGATAATTCAGGCGTTAGTCTTGAGGAGCTACTGGATAACGAATCCATAGACGAATCAAGCGAATTTGATATTGAGCAGAAAATTGGCAATAATGTTAATGGAAGTACTAACAAGAGACTGGAAGACATAAGTTTGTTTTCTACTGTGAAGACCAGGGAACAAATGGACTTGGAAGAAGACTGTGCTATGGCCAATGAAAAGTGCTCCCACGATTTGGAAGAAATGGGCATGCACATGGAGGAGGACCTACAGGAGCTTAGAAAGTCTTCAGAGCCTTTGTGTGGTTTGATGGACGACTCAATAGACCAATCTGACACCGAGACAGACGAAGAGGCTTTGAAGGTTCATTTGGAAGCCAAGTCGCCTGTCCTTACCGAGAAAATGAATGAATGTCGAAAGCAACTGATAACTAGGATGGAGTCTAAACCTGAAGACGCCAAGCTTCCCACTCAAGAGGAAACTCAAGATGCCTCAAAATTGTTAGAAGAATCGGAGAGAGAGCAGTTATTTGCCAAAATCTTGGACAATAGTACAGATGACGTGCCTACGAGAGTTTTTGGTGCTGGACATGATATCCCAGCAAAGAATTGGTCAAAGGAGGAGCTTAAGCTGCAACTGCCTCGAAAAGAATTAAAGAATCCCAATAAAGAAGGCAATGTTTTCAAAAATCCCATCACAAATATGACGAGCTTGGACGCCGCTGAAAGGATTTGCGCTGAGATGCATCAAAAAATGGCAGCAGAAGAGGAGGAGCTACGCAAACTTTTGCAGGAGTTGGAGGACGAAACCAATGAAATGTACAATATTGAAACGACGGTGGAGTACCAGGAGGAAGTCATCGTAGAGGATTCCGAGTTGAAGAGCATTTGTACTTCGTTGCTAGACGAGCTCATTGGAGAGCTGATTGCCGAGGAGCCCAAGACCAAGAATTTCGAGTTCGGAGTGATAGAGTCTGATGAGGAGTTCAGTTATTCAGCAGAACCGAAGTTGGAGAAACTGGTACCACCTGAACTGGAGGATCCGGCCCGTGGTAAAAGCATTCGTGAATGCCTGGACACGTTCTCTGATTTTGTCAGCTCGATGGTTGATCCTTCGACTCCAACCTTACTGGGACGAAAACACACATCTGGAGTGGAGAAAATCCGTGCCGCCCAGGAGCTGTTGAAGTCGAAAAATCTTGAGGAATTTAACAAGGACACTGCTGAAAGTTTGGATTCCCGAATAAATATGGAAAACGAGAAACGTAAGCGCCATGTTGCCAATTCTGCGGCGAGGTGCTTTGCTCAACGCGACAAATACGATGACACATTGGAGGTGGTCGAGAACAGGTTGATGGTTGTCAAGAAGGACACTGGGGAATTGGAGGAATTGCCCCCACCACCGCCCTTAATTAGTGACTCGGAGTCTGATGACTATGACACGGCCGAAGAGGAAAAATCCCTGGAGGCGTATCTGAAACGTCCCTGGACCACTCCCTACCAGCCCAAGCCCAGGAAGTCGGAGGAGCATTTGGTTTTGGAGGCCTTGCAGCGGGCTGGTCTGGATCCACAATCCGAACAATACGCCGACGAAGAAAAGGAGAATGATCCGGAATCCGAGTTCCATTCCCTTGAAGCTATGACAACCTTCGGCACTCTGGACACTGAATTCTTCCAGAAGCTGGATCTCCAGAAAATCCCCAACAACGAGGAGGCAGAAGCCGCCGTAGAATGCATGAGAAGCTACAACGAACTTAAGGCCTGTATGAAGTCTGGATCGCGGGAAGTGCAGTTCACCAATGAAGAAACCGAAATGCTTCAGACGATTCTAACCAAAGATGATGCCGAAGCGTCCAAGGTAAAGCCGGTAGATCCAAAAGTGGAGGAGGAAGATGAGTTGTTAAAGAAAATGGTAATTCGCATGAAAGAGTACGAGGAACGGGAACGCCAACTTCAGCTAATACCACCTGCCCCTTCAGCTAAGGACACATCGACTGAGATGGGAGCCATTAGCTTGTCTGTCGGTCGATCTAAGATTTTTGAACAAAAGAGCCAAGTTGATGTTTCTGATGAAGAAGACCCTGAGGATAAAGACAAGACATTTAACGAACTAAAGGAAGAAACTGTAGTTAATACAAAAATTAAAATATCCGACGAGGCAAGTGGCGACCATGTAATCGAGGAATCTAAGCCTAAACCCCGACACAATAATGACATTGACGACGACGGTCAGTCAGATGCCCCAACCGATTATGAATCTGGGGAGGAAGTAGCCATGGTAGAGCCCCCTAAGCTACCAGAATCCGTTTTAAAATCATTTTACTCCGAAGAATTTAAGGCCGACTTGAAAATGGTGCAAGAACGTGAAGAAGCCACGCGAAGAAACTTGTATAGTCTTCACGAGAAGAATATGCAGATATCACTCAATAGCCCATCCTCTCATGAGATTGATGAAAATGCTTCACGATCGGAAATAGAACAAAAGATATGCCCCGCTGAATTGGCTAGAATTAAAGCCTCTGAAGCCGCAAAGGCCAAATGGGCCATAATATCCAAGAGATTGCACAAATTTCTTGATCCCGAGGATATAGCCAGGTTGGATAAACAGCCGTTTGGTGAAAGTGATGAGTGTGATGATGAGGAAGATTTTCAATTATTCGAAATTGTAGATGAACAAAATGAGCAGGAGCAGGATGATGTAGTTGGGGAGGATGAAAAAGAAACAGATCCAGTTGAAGCTATTATAGAGGAGAAAAACCCAAAAGAAGGGAAAGATCCGAGTACTGAATCTGAAAAACAGGACGATACAAACCAAGATAATACAGATACCCCTTTAGCATCTGGATCAGAAGCCATTAATGTTGAATCAAATGGATCAGAAACCACTAATCTTGAATCAAATGATAAAAAACCTTTTATAATTGATTATTTTGAAGCACCCGAAGAAAACCATACAGAAGATGATCCAATTTATGAGGAATCAGTAAAAACTCAAGAAATTGAATGTAGTTTGGAGATTTTGGACGATGATGGTGAAGTTGTGATCAAGGAGATCGGAGTTAGTGCTCAGGTTACTTTTAAGTAGTTTTATTTTCGTATTCAGTTGCTAGTTAATAACAAGTTGATGAACATTCCAAAAATACAAAAAAAAATAACATACACATTTCCCTAATCGCCTCGAATGATAAGAGATAGATTTGAATCCGCCTCGAACCAGTAAAGGAGCGATCAGTCTATGGAAATTAATAAAATGTAAAAAACACTTGAAAAGCGATTAGGCGGACTTCGGTTATACCGTTTGCCCCGGCAGTCTATCGAAATTGGCACATCTTGAACCACCTTAAACCGGATCGAAATTTTATAGTGGAACTGGAAAACCGGTTCGCTTTGTTTCTTATTGCTCGTACTTGGCGCAGGGCAATCGACCAGGTTATCACTAAGCTGCCACTGATTACGCCTGGTAAGATTAGCTGGTCAGTGGTATTCCATATTCAAACCGAACATTCAGTTGTTTCTACTTTTTTATAGACGGGCCCCAAAATTTCACCACCTAGCAGCAGTTGATCACATGCTCAAAATTGTTTACTGTATTAAATGTATGATTTCAAAAAAATAGATGAACTCCTCGTCTTATCATTATTATTTTTACCCCCCACCAATGAATGTCAAGCTAAACTAAACACCTGATGACTGAAATATTTGTTGCGAAGTTGCACTTTTTGAATTTATACATTTTTATTTATACTGAAATGTGCGGATGTTGATAATAAAATTATTTTGGTTAATTCAAGGCTTCTGATAAGATATGGTAACTTTTCCAAATTGGGAATGTACGATAAAACATTTCATAGGCCTTTTTATCTTATCTAATTATGTCAGTTTGAAAACTATAATAAAAAATTAAGTGGACCAAACATTTGTGTATTTAATTAAGCATTATTATAATCCATCCTTATTAAAAATCTCTACAAAGAACTAAATTGCATCAGAACTATGAGGTAAGTAACCGTAGCTGCTAGTATCTGAAATTAACATAAAGTAAAGACACATTTTGGGTAATCATTTTGAAAATATACCAACCGACATCAGAAGGGAATTATCGATGATCATGAACCCCTCAACATTAATTTCTAAGGCATTATGCTCCACTTGCATCACAAATTCTGAGACCAGATCGATGTAGGCAGGTTCTCCCAAATTGTGAATGTTGCAGGTGAGTCCTCGGACATGGCTGCCAATAAGTAGGCTCTAATATTCAAAATTTGATTATTAAAGACTTATAAATCGTATAGAACTATTACCTGTTTTCGGCATTGTTCACCTAATCGACAAAAAACCAAAATTAAGACTATTGCTGGAAAGAAACCCGAGCATGTGGAATACAGGAATGTGTTGTCGTAGAACCCGGCTAGTACTTGTTGGGTCCAATATAAGTCCACAGTACTGTCCAAGAACATAACCACATATATGCTGAGGATGGACCAGCCAAAAAGGTGGCTAAAATAGATAAACAGGCTATGTAGTTCCATGTAGCTCTGTTTGAGCGACAAAAGGTATTCCAGGGAACAGAGTTTCTTGCAGTTTCCATCCAGGATGCAGTTTCCACTTAGTATGTGACAGTTGAGAACGGTCTGGATCCGATTTTCCAAGATATATACGATCTCACTCATCAAATCAATGTAAAGCATCAAAAGTACAAACTGTCCCCTGATGATAATCAGAGACATGATCGAGGACCAAAAGTACTCGAGGCTTAGTCGGAGGGCTACATATATGGATGGGATAAAGCCGAAGATGGACATCAATGCCAGTCCCACGATCTTATATATGCTTGAACATTTAAATCTCTTGCCAGATATTTTAAGTTCACTTTGAATTCGCTGTTCTATGCTCTTCATTTTGAAACAGAATCTATAGTAGTCATTATGGTGCACTATCATCTGCACTAGTACTATGATCGAGCACACAATCTTGGCAACAAAAACAACCACATTGACCAGCACCGAGAGAAAAATGGTTTCGTTATTTTCGATGAAAATGCCACATCCAAGAAAACCCACATTAAATAATATTAAAAAAATTGAGTAAGCCTTCTGTAGATACTGCCCATTCTCAGACCAAGGAACTAGTCCCAGAAAAGCAAAGTACTTTAGTTGCGGCTGCAAGGCGTACAACATTCTGTGGTGGATATAACAAACTAACAGAAAGGTTTAAAAATGAATAAGACTGGTTAATTTTTAGTGTTAATAGTTTCCAGGGCAACAACTAGTCGATGGATCAAAGTATCGGAGATTTCGATATCGGAATATTAAAGTAATCCTGCACAATAAATAATGTGTTGTTCTGTTTTAAATTTTAAATTGCATAATCATATTTTTTTAGAACGGATTATGTCTTATAAATGGGTCTATATTTGTTCTAAAGTATTTATTATTTTATTAAGTAAATGCTGAACATTCAATAACAAATTTTTCTGAGTGAAGTTAATCAATAGGTCACCGAGGTGTTAGATTATATTAAAATGAAAACACGTGTCGTTTTGCGATGAAAACGAAAACCCCACTCAGACATTAATAGTCAGCACTTCAGGTGAACCCCCCTCAGTAAGTCACTGGGTCTCAACTTACATTCCGTCTACTTTCCCAACTGTTGGGCCATTTGGGAAACCTTCGGAATTCTTCAGAATATTGCAAATAAAGAAAGAAAGAGTCTGCCCTCTGATCATGCAAAATAGACACGCATACGATTTGTGTTGCGTGCAGAATAAGTTGCAGCTACGTATATTCATGGGTCAGATAAGAAATCTAGTTCTGGATGATTTAATTATGAAATATATGCGAAGTGAGCCAACAACATGCGTTGAAAGTTTGTTGTATTTTTTTGTTAATCATCTGTTGATAACGAACTTGTGTGTGCCGGCCCAAGGGTATAAATACGATTCGGTTTGTTCACTCAGTTTCAGTTTATAGTTGACCGGCTCTGGAACTACTTGCCAAGTACATTAAAAGAAAAAGTTTATTACCAGAATTGCTTGGATTAGAACTGCTCGTTGCAGATTAGAAAAAGTCAACTTGAAAGTGTTTGTGACAAAAGTGCTTGAGTGTCAATTAACATGGCTGTTAGTATAAAATGCAAAATTATATTAATTCTAGCGCCTCTACAAATAACGCACGATCTCTAATAAAATTCAATCTTTCAGCAAAAACTGCGTATTGCCATTATTGGCCAAAGCAATTTTGCGGCAGACGTCTTGGAGCTGCTCCTGGAGCGCTCCAATATTGAGATTGTTGGGGTCTTCACAATTCCGGACAAAGGAAGTCGAGAGGACATTCTGGCCACCACAGCCACCGCTCACAAGATTCCTGTTTTCAAGTTCGCCAGTTGGCGTCGCAAAGGAGTTACCGTGCCAGAGGTATTGGAGCAGTACAAAACAGTGGGAGCTACTCTGAATGTGCTGCCCTACTGCTCCCAGTTTATTCCCATGGAGGTTATCGATGGAGCGCCCCTAGGAAGCATCTGTTATCATCCGTCCATTTTGCCGCGTCATCGAGGAGCCAGCGCCATTTCCTGGACACTGATCGAGGGCGACGAGGTGGCCGGCTTCAGCATTTTCTGGGCCGACGACGGCCTGGACACGGGACCGCTTCTTCTCACCCGTCAGACCAACCTGGAGCCCACGGATACCCTGGACACCATCTACAAACGTTTCCTTTACCCCGAGGGCGTCAAAGCTATGGGAGTTGCCGTCGATATGGTAGCCAATGGATCTGCCCCCAAAATAACACAGACAGAGGTGGGTGCTACCTACGATCCGGCCATGTTCAAAGCGGAGAACCAGGTGCTCAATCTTCAACAATCTGCCGAGCGTATATGGAACTTTGTGCGAGGACTGGACTCGGTTCCCGGAGCCATAGTCACAGTGATTCAGCCGGACGGCACCGAAGAAGAGATTCGACTCTTTGGAGCTCACCTGTACTCCGCCGGCCCAGTTTCCGGCGGCCAGGCCCTGCGCCTCAAGGGCCTCAACAAGCCGGCATGGATCCACAGTGCCGGTCTCCTCATCGAGGGTACGGACGGTGCCTTCGTCAACGTCCGCCGTGTAAAGCGCGGCTCCAAAGTCATCAATGCCAGCCAGTGGTTCCAACAAGGCCAACAGCAACCCATTACCGACTTCAGTGAGGACGAGTTGGCCAAGAAGGCGCAACTGACCGGAATCTGGCAGGCCATAATCAAGCAACAGATCGAGCCATCGACGGATTTCTTTGCAGCCGGCGCAGGATCTATGGATGTGGTACGTTTGGTGGAGGAGGTGAAGGATGCCTTTGACGTGCCCCTGGAGAACGAGCAGGTGTTTATGGCCCCCGTGTTTGAAGAGTTCTTCGACCTGCTGGTTAGGACTCTACGCCAGGGAAGTGGCGGTGGAGATGGTCAGCAATTGGCCTACGAAGGCTTCACTCTGAAAGCCAACAAGCGCGAGATCCGAGTTCCAACCCAGCTCTTCATCAACGGTGAGTTCGTGGACGCTGAGAAACGTGCCACCCTGGACATTGTGAACCCCACCGATGAGGAAGTACTCTGCCAGGTGGCTTGTGCATCGGCCAACGATGTCGACAAGGCAGTGCAGGCTGCTCACAGTGCCTTCTATGGATCGTGGAAGCAAATCTCGCCCAGACAGCGAGGCCAGCTAATGCTCAACCTGGCCGATTTAATGGAGAAGCACAAGGAGGAACTGGCCACTATTGAATCGGTCGACTCGGGAGCAGTGTATACTCTGGCCCTCAAGACCCACATCGGCATGTCCATAGATGCCTGGCGGTACTTTGCCGGCTGGTGCGACAAGATCCAGGGAAACACGATCCCCGTCAACCCGGCCAGACCCAACAACGTCCTGACCTTCACTCGCAAAGAACCCATCGGCGTCTGCGGTCTGGTGACACCATGGAACTATCCTTTAATGATGCTTTCCTGGAAAATGGCTGCCTGCATTGCGGCCGGAAACACATGTCTCATTAAGCCCGCCCAGACTTGCCCCCTGACTGCTCTCAAATTTGCCGAATTGACAGTCCGAGCAGGATTCCCTCCAGGTGTAATAAACGTCCTGCCTGGCAAGGGATCCGAAGCTGGTCAGGCAGTGGCCGATCATCAACTTGTACGGAAACTGGGCTTCACCGGATCCACGCCCGTCGGCAAGCACATTATGAAGTCCTGCGCGGATTCAAACCTCAAGAAGTGCTCGCTGGAGCTGGGCGGCAAGAGTCCGCTGATAATCTTCGCCGACTGTGATCTGGACAAGGCCGTCAAGCACGTAAGTACTATTCTTTATTTAAAAAACTTATTTCTAAGTACACTGTTTTCCCCCAGGGCATGTCTTCGGTGTTCTTCAACAAGGGAGAGAACTGCATCGCTGCCGGACGTCTTTTCGTTGAAGATCGTATTCACGATGAGTTTGTACGACGTGTCGTCAAGGACTTGCGTTCGATGACCATTGGGGATCCACTTAACCGGTCCACTGCCCACGGACCCCAGAACCACAAGGCCCACTTCGACAAGCTCCTGGAGTTCTCTCAAAGGGGCGTGGCCGAGGGTGCCACGCTGGTCTACGGCGGTGGCCGTGTTCCGAATCTCAAGGGATACTTCTTTACGCCCACGGTGTTTACAAACGTGACGGACGACATGTTCATTGCCCAGGAGGAATCCTTTGGCCCAATCATGATAATCTCAAAGTTCAACGGCAGCGATGTGGATTCTGTGATGCAGCGCGCCAATCGCACTGAGTACGGCCTGGCCAGCGGAGTCTTCACCCAGGACATTAACAAAGCCCTCAGCTTTGCCGATCGCATCGAAGCCGGAACTGTGTTCATCAATGTTTACAACAAGACCGACGTGGCTGCTCCCTTCGGAGGCTTCAAGCAGAGCGGATATGGCAAGGACTTGGGTCAGGAGGCCCTTAATGATTATCTGAAGACGAAGTGTGTTACCATAGAATACTAAAGAGTCCTGTTTGAATCTGAGATTACCATGACCCTCCAGGAAAAGACTTAATACTTTGCAAAGCATTTAGTAATCTACTCAATAATATTATATTATACATGCCATATAAATAAACAATATTTAATATTTAAGCAACTGAGATAGTTTATAAATCATTTTCACTTAAAAAGGTCTTCTCCTTGTTCTTTTCTTTATTTATATTTTGAACCAAATTGTCCACTAAATATTTCTAGAATGAATGTCATTTAGAGAAGTGTTTCTTTTTTTCCTGCCACCGATGACTTAATTCCGGCGGTGTTTTATTACATCTGTAATATTTGTTGTGTAACTAAAAATCAGCTGAGCATTTGACGCAGGGGCTGACAAAGTTCCGAAGAGAAAAAAAAAGCTCCAGCTTCCCCTTCTGATAGTCTTATATATGTCCTTTTAACTAGAGTATGTATACTTTAATTGTTGGTTTTAATGGCTTAAATTACCACTTTGACAAATGGTTGAAGCCCAACTCCTTGGGACTATGAAAATAATCAATAAGTATCCTATTGCAAGGACAAGTCTCTCCCTTTTTCCAAAGCTAACAAATCATTTTACTGCGCAGGACGAATTCAGATTCGCCGCATCCGACTATTTGCCGCTGAAAGGTTGTTCTGCTATTTTTGACTTGCTTGGATTTCCTTTGGATAGATTGATTTGGTTAGGCTCTGATTAAGGATGTGGATTCTGACATTTTAATTGACTAAAAATAACGACAGTAAGCTACCAAAAGGTCACTAGTCTCAAGACAGACAAAAAATATACACACCAATTTTTCAGGAAGAAATATTTTAATTTTATTACCTTAAGGAGAGTCTAAGCTTTATATGGGATAGGGGACATGATTATATCATCGAAGAACACATATATTTAATCATCAGGATACCTCTTCTTTACTCTCTAAAATACATAAAATACCCTCTAGCAGTGTATGAAATCCTGGAATAAAATTAGAATATAAAAATGTATTTTTAAGTGAAACAATAAGGCTTATCTCCCTGATTCTATATTAAAATACTTATAATCTTAAAGTTTGAATGCCACAAGGTTTACAGGCACTGCCTATCGCAGAAGAAAAAGTAGCTTAAAGCTCTTCAGTGCCCAATCCCTAAAGAGCGGAGTGCGTTATAAAAAAAAGGGAAAAACAATGAATACTCCAACGATACCGCCACCGTCTTTTTATTCCAATGCCACAGTACCTATTTGAGTAGAAAATTTTAGCGGCGCGCGGAAAAAGCTCAGACGCGGTGGTGTTTTCCAAGCAAAGCTGCCAACCACCCGGCTCCCAAACGCTTCACGCCACACGCCCCAAGCCCCACGCCCACCACCCCACTGGGCCGTTATCTCGTGGACGTAACGCTAGGGCCGATGTGAACCGAAGCCGAAGCCAGAGTCGAGACCCGAAAGCTAGCGATTCCCAGCTGCAATTTGCGATGAACTGGCACTATCATTGGCGTTTTAACAGTGGACGGTTGGTACTCGCATTCGCTGGCGGATTAACGGCATATAGAAATACACTTATATATACATATATACTATATAGATGTATATACATCCGCTACATATATTTTTAGATATTATATGTACAAATCTGCGTAGAGACAAGGCGTTCATAAGCCAAAGAAAACTCATTCTGTATGTGTGTAGTCGGAAATCATCCAAAGATTCCTTGCATACTTCTCCGAATCGCTGATTACATAAAAATTCACCAATCAATAATGAAAAAAAAATGAAACCTAAAGTTGTGTGTTAGTCGAAACTGAATGAAACAACCAATTCAAAGTGTACAATAACGTAACGAATATATGAAAATTAAAAGAACTGGAGTGATATTTGATTCTGATTACGTCCATACGATAGAGAAAATAAAAGTGACATTTGAGACAAGGACATTGTGCCAGAAGCAAAGATATCCTTGTAAAACCTATATACATACATACAGAATTTCGATTTTTCTGTCACACCAATAAGAAAAAACCAAACCAAGCTAGACTCTTCAACCCAAGCCATCAATAAATAAAATTCAATATTCCCCAAGTGCAATTGAATAGTTTAAACATTAAAAACGAGTGTAAAAATAATTTTAAATAATTTTCTTTATCAGTATTATATATTTTCTTAAAAATGCATTGCTTAGAGTAAATTCTAAAATCTCTCTTTGGCTAAAATCACATTTTTGTTGGAAAATGAAAAGTTCCTTGAGGTGTTGTGCTAGAGGGTCTTTGCGTTGCCTACATTTGTGCGCCATGCCCTTTTCTACACAACCGACTCCACCCCCCCAACCACCTCCTTATTTTCGTCACTTCCCACGCCCAACGACCAAAGGCGCCGGAATAGAACCGATTCGAGTCGGGGCGCGTTGCGCAATGAGTACCGCAAAAGGGCAGCTCAGTCGGCAGCCGCGTCACAAGTTACAGAATAAAAAAAAGTCAAGCCACCGCAATACTTATGTGGGTTAAAATAAATTTCTATAAAATAAAAAAGGTAGGAGCTAAAAATAGAATAGTGAAAGCCAGAAAGTCTCTGAAAATATCTGTGATAGCCTCCTGTTATATCACAAAGTAAGTTTTTCGTTACTGCAATTTCTACCTCCTGACCTTGCCTCACCCCAGAGCCGTTGTGACTACATGATTATGTAGCATTCGTCACCTACTTCAAAATATTCTTTAAAATTCGAAGAAAATTAAAAATGCCTTGGGGATATCATGGGGCTTTTCATATCTAAAAAGTCCGGTCATCAGATAGTTCCATTGATCCATTCACCGAATGACTCCCCTTCGGCTAATCTCGAAGGAGTCAGTCATTAGGCTGGCGCCCAGCTGTCAGCCGAAATTAATTTGGGTTCGGGTCCTGCAAAAGCTCTGCTGCACCAAAACTAAAGGAAAAGTTATCCTTCCAGGCAAAGATTCCAGTATTCTTCTCTTCAAATTCCTTTGGCTCTCGTCACCCTCTGGGCCAATGCGCCTGCGCCTATTTGCTTGGATTGGCTTTTCGAGGTTTTTTTCCATGCTTAATATTACATAACAGTTGGCAGAGTGTGTGGATAAAATAGGCAGTGGTGGCTGAAACTTATTTTCCCTATAAAATATCTTAAGTCAGAAATTCATTAAAATTGTGGATAAATAATTTTAAAAACAATAGTTTCACATCCGCCAGATACGAAGGCAAAGGAAACCCTGAAGTGTTCTTGCAACTACGCCTAGTGGCGCCCCAAATCCAGGAAAATGTAATTAAAACCATTACTTTATGCAATAAGTGCGCTAAAGAAAATGTTGAAATAAGGATAAACGTAACTGTTTTATTGGGCAAGGCCCAGATTTTGGAAAACATGTATATTCTTACATATGCAAAAGAGTTCTTACATAAATCAAGAGTAAAAAGTGTGGAGCTTATTGGTTTTGCAAAAAAATCCCTGAAAAAACTTTACAATCCCTATATACAACAGAGCGGTCATTAATATAATTTTTCACATTTATTTTACAAAATTTATGTTGGTTTTCTTGTCTCTAATCGATCACTTATTTCCTATTTCAGTAAAGAAAGAGTATAACGAAAATTTTAACAAAATACTGCTTCGAACATTCCATAATAAACCGAAAATGATGTACCAACGCAGTTGATTAAGAAATCTCACAAATAAAATTAACACCAATAATAAATACATATAAAAGCATCAAATATATATATTATATTCATACTTAATAAGCGTTTAAAACATTAAAATAAACTTTAAGCTACCAACAAAAAAATAACAATAGTTTAAAAGGACTAGCTTTATAGGCAAACACCTTCCTAAAACTCAAGTGAAAAACGATATAAACAAATTCAAGTAAATACCAACAACTACAAACCCAAAAAAAAAAAAACAATAATATAATAATGGCCGACAAAAAAATTGGTGAATATTATGCGCCCCCGCCAAAAATGGGCAAATGGGAGGGTTTCAAAAAATTCCTATGGAACAGTGAAACTAGCCAATGCCTTGGACGCACCGGTTCCAGTTGGGGTGAGTATTTTATATTTTTTTATATTTGATAAAAGTTTAAATGTAAGGTACTTAGTTTAAATATAGAAATTAATAATAGGCTAACTGCCGTAATTCCTATCGTACTGACCTACTACCAAGAAAGTCTAGGCTCACTAGTCTTCTGATTGCATAATTGTGCACCTTTTCCGTTGTCTATATGAGCAATCGCATTTTTCGTTTTTTATTGGCATGGGTATATATGAGTAATCGTATAAATCCTCTAACAAACGTCACAGCAAAGAATTAAAAACCAATTTGTTTTGTTTTTACCTTTTTAATCAAGTGGAAAAGCCATCAAAGTTATCGTTTTTAATTTTTTCTTTTAATTATTAATGAATAAACTCTTGTACTCAAGACCTAAGTCTATCTTCTAAAGATTAAGTCTTGTTTACCTTTAACCTAATTTCCTTCTTTTATAAAAAAAAAGTTGTGAACAAGTCGTGACTACATGCATATGGGCATAGGCACTTGCATGCGATCTCTGCTATACCATTGACTATAATCGGAGAAAATCGATTTCGGCCCCAATTTCAACTGTCACCACGGCTAAAAGCTTAGTTAGGGCTTAAAAAGACGGTTGGCTGTTCTCTAGTTTCTTTTTATCGTTAGCCTACTTAGAAACAACTGGTGGGATGAGTTTTTAACCACGCAATTACCCCTTTTCACACATTTGATTGTAATATAAAAGACAACAATACTGTTTGCTTAATAAAGTTCAATAAACAATATCTGATAAATAATTTTCCAATTTGTATCTGAAATTATATTTGATTTACTGATAAGGATTTGATTTATTCATTTCAGAAATAAATAGGTTAAATAAACGGTTAAGCTATCATTCTTTGTTGTTTTAACGAAATCTCAGAAAATTTATCAATTGCCGCATTTAAAAATTTCTTAAATGTACATACGTATGGCACTCTATTATTGACATCAATTTGTTGAACAACAATCAAGCAGGACAAGGCTACAAGCCATACAATTATATGGGCAACGAAAACGAGCCAATTTACACTGGTTCACGAAACCTCTCCCAAGAGTGTAGTGCACAGAAATTCTTTTAATTTTGCTAATAAGTTTAAGTTTTTTATCGCTACAATTAACAAGAGAGTCATAGAAAGTTGCATAAGCTGGAGAACGGTTTTCCTTGGTTTCAATTATGAATACATAGGAGAATCAATATTGGAGTTTTTTTAAAACCACAAAATAAAAGCTGCCTCTGAAATCAAACCAATTAATAATTGACTTTTTATCGAGATCGTCGCGACGTCATAAAACCACTTGCTTCGATCAAATTAAAATATATTCCTTCAATATTTTTTGCGTTCCAAAATCTTTGAGGTTCTCCTACTCACAACAAACTTTGCCCGCTTATTTTATTAATAAACTCGATCTCCGTTAGTTTAAACAAAAAAATTAATAACAGTTAATGATTTATATTTTTGGGTCTTTGTTCCATTAGTAGTTTTAGTTTCACCCAGTTTTGAATTAAGAAGAATTTCATGCTAAAAATATTGAATTTATACAAATTCTCAACAAGCAGCATAGCTTGAAAACGTTTATACGCCATCTGGTGGGTATTGCTGGAACTTCTGTGTTAGCCGCAAAAAAAATGGCGGGTCGCCATATTTGGAATATCAGGAAGGAGCCATATTTAATATTTCCACTACAGATGCAATCTATAAGTCTCTTAGAAGATGGCTTTTTCATTATTTTTTTAACACAAAAAATAGAGGAAAAAAACACAAAAACTGTTTTATTTACATTTTAACTTATTCAGTACTTCGTAGAAGCAGTGACGGGCATGATTTGATACATCGCCTGATACAAATATGTTGGTAAAAAAATGCACTTCTGTGCAAATGTCAAAGTTCAAAGGAGACAAGGAGCGAGAGCTAAAAGCTGAAATTGTGCGCAGGGTCTAGCGTATACGTAACAGTTTCATGTTGCTTTGGAATCTGAAGTTTATATGGTTACATTTTTAAATACCTCAGAAGTTTTAAAAAAATAATTAAATTACTAGGATTCATACATTCATTTACTAAAACCATTAGAAATAGAAATAATTAACATTATATTACAAATTAAACAAAAAGATTAGTAAATCCCAAGATGTGCTTCCCTAGCTATAAGATATTAATTACTTAATCAGAATTAAGAAATATTTTCTTCATATTTAAAATAAAAAATTCAATTTAAATATCTTCGCGAGGGTTTATAATGGTTTTACTGATGAACCAATACTTATATAAGTTACCAGCTCCGATTATAAAACTATTATAGTCTAGCATACTAATACTGCTATAGAAAAATCAGTAGTATCCCATATAAAATATAGAATTAACATGGATGTAGCTATATACAAGAAGTAGCAAAAGCTCTTATGAGTAAGCTAAGAACTGCGCAATCGCAGAATAAAGCTTCTTCTTTAGCTTTTGACGCTTGAATATATATTTACTAAAATCCAATTTTTATAAAAATTAAAAAAAAAATAAAATGTTCAATTTACAGTTTCTAAATAAAATACTAGGTGTTAGAAACTATAAGAACATGTTTATACAACCTGTTTATTGGTACTTTTTGCAGATAATAACATTTAAAAATCCTTCCAATACACTCAAAAAAAAAGTAATAAATAAATTTGTAACATGTAACAATATATTATATTCTAAAACGAAAGAACCCCTTAGCCAGTATATTCGCATTAAGGGAATTATTAATAAAACTATTTCCCACGATACACATTATCCAAAGATCTTAGAACGATTTTCCCACATCAAAGAATAATTAAAAGCTCAAACGACCAAACGGCGATCTTAATTTAAAGGCCAAACAAATAAATCTATGGGTCTTATCTGTTGTGCAATAAATTATTTCTTAAGAATCTTGTGTCTGAAATCTAATACGTGCAATTCAAATTATATATTTTTCCTCAATTCTTCTTTCAGCGAAAATCCTCCTGTTCTATATAATATTTTATGCGGCGTTAACTGGATTCTTTGCTGCCATATTTACTGTATTTTACACAACATTGGACAATGAAAAGCCCAAATGGATGCTTGACAACGGATTGATTGGATCCAACCCAGGTTAGTAGATATTCCAGTATTTTTTTTCTAATATTATCAAAACGTGAATTTTCTGTAGCAAGTTTTAAACAATTTTGAAATAATAATAGTTAATAATAATTTTAAATAGATAACTAAAAAAAACTTCTATTAAACAATAATTTATTCAATTTTATGAATTATTCAGGTCTTGGTTTCCGACCCATGCCACCAGAGGCCAATGTTGAGAGCACATTAGTTTGGTATGAATCATCAAAAGAAGATAACTATAAGTACTGGGTTGATGAAACTGCTCGTTTCCTGAAATGTAAGTATTAATCAGCACTTTTTCTATAAATATATGTTTTTAAACGTAAAAATATGGTTTCATTAACTACTTAGTTACTTTCTCTATTACTATTCTATTATTGATTGATTTCATGTAACTTTTTACTGCGCTGTTGTTTTTAATGATCACTTATTTCATTTTTGAAGCCTCGGTCGCCGAAGCTTGTGATTCATTTGTTTAAATAATTTTCAAAATAATTTTTTCAATAATTTGATTTTTGGAAACCTTTTTTAAAAAGATCACAGTAAGTTTTTATGCTCAGAAACTATACTTCCGAAATTGTATTGCTTACTCCGAGTCTCCCATTACTATGCTAATTTTTGTCAATAAACTGTTATGAAGGCAAATTTAATCATCATATTTCATCAAACTTATAGCTTACGAGGATCTCGAGAAACAGAATCAAGTTAACTGCAGCTTCGAACATCCTCCACCACCTGGCAAAGTTTGTGGCATTGATGTTGGCAGTTTCGCTCCGTGCACCTTTGACAAAAATTTCGGTTACCATGTGGCCAGGCCATGCATATTCCTAAAGTTAAATAAGGTATATTAAACTGAATAAATTTGTATTATTAAAAAACTCAAAGTAAAATATATTATAAAAATGAAAACAAAACATTTTAGATTTACAATTGGGTACCAGAAATATATAACGATTCTAAAACTTTGCCAAACGAAATGCCTGAAGAACTGAAGCAGCACATCAAGGAAAAACAAAGTCTGCGACCCAATGAGGTATAGATTAATATTAAAATTAAAATCAATTTGCTTAGACTTATTCATTTTCAGACCAATGTCGTTTGGGTATCGTGCGAGGGTGAAAATCCCGCCGATGTTGAAAACATCAAGGCCCGTGATTATTACCCACGTATGGGTTTCCCACGTTACTATTTTCCGTTCCAAAACATCCAGGGATACATTCCACCAATTGTCGCTGTGCAATTTACTGTTGAAAGTGAGTATCCTGACATATATTGTTATTTTGTTCATTTTTTTTTTTTAAATAAATAGGAGCGCCAATTAAGGCTTAAGTGCCCTGCTTGGGGTATTATCCTTATTTGTGATAGCCTCCTAACCCCATGAGCCAGTCTCCCCTTTTCAAAAGAAAAGAGGACAACTCTTTTTGACCTTTTTTGTTCTTGCTTTATTCAACGACAACTATTTAAAAACAATTTTATGCTCAGTTAAACCCTAAAGGGGCATATAATGAGGCCATTTCATAAATAATTAAGTTCCTCCGAATATAAACTCGAAAGAAGTTCCATAAAAGGATAGTAAATTATAATTGCTGTCATTAAGTGGATAGCTCCCTGTACCCTGTCCTATTGTTTATTGTATTGTATAGAATTCTAAATGAGTATGGCAAAAAAGCTTTCGCGGTGAATCTTTCTGGCCCTCCATGCATTTTTGAATGGGATAACCCAGAAAATGTGATGAAAAATCTAAAAAATATTTTGTTTCTAGATTTTGATACAAATTGATGGAGAATCGATGTACAAATCGATTAAGGTATTCCGCTCAAGAATCGGATGGAAATTAGCCAAGATATGGCCTTCGCAGGAGGTCATATTGGCCTCCCCATGCACTTTCCGCATTTTGAAGGGGCAAGCCCAGAAAATGTGATGAAAAATCTAAAAAATATTTTGTTTCTAGATTTTGATGCAGATTGATGGAGAATCGATGTATGAATCGATTAAGGTATTCCGCTCAAGAATCGGGTGGAAATTGGCAAAGATGTATCCTTCGCAGGGGGTCATATTGGCCTCCCCATGCACTTTCCGCATTTTGAAGGGGATGGCCCAGAAAATGTGATGAAAAATCTGAAAAATATTTTGTTGCTAGATTTTGATGCGATTGATGGAGAATCGATATACAAATCGATAAAGGTATTCCGCTCAAGAATCGGGTGGAAATTGGCAAAGATGTATCCTTCGCAGGGGGTCATATAGCCCTCCCCATGGATGGCCCAGAAAATGTGATGAAAAATCTGAAAAATATTTTGTTTCTAGATTTTGATGCAGATTGCGGGGAAAATCGATGTACAAATCGATTAGATATTCCGCTCAAGAATCGGATGGAAATTAGCCAAGATATGTCCTTCGCAGGAGGTCATATTAGCCTCCCCATGCACTTTCCGCATTTTGAAGGGGCAAGCCCAGAAAATGTGATGAAAAATCTGAAAAATATTTTGTTTCTAGATTTTGATGCAGATTGATGGAGAATCGATGTACAAATCGATTAAGGTATTCCGCTCAAGAATCGGATGGAAATTAGCCAAGATATGGCCTTCGCAGGAGGTCATATTGGCCTCCCCATGCACTTTCCGCATTTTGAAGGAAATGGCCCAGAAAATGTGATGAAAAATCTGAAAAATATTTTGTTGCTAGATTTTGATGCGATTGATGGAGAATCGATGTACAAATCGATTAAGGTATTCCGCTCAAGAATCGGATATTTAGTGGCGAAGATATACCTTTGATAGTTGACTGATATTCCTACAAAAGGAGCTTCAAAAGCTCATTGTAAAGTTATTATATACCAAATTAAAAAAACTTAAAAAATAAAATTACTAACAAAATTTTTCTCCTGTTTTAGCTGGCGTTTTAATAAACATCGAGTGCAAAGCTTGGGCCCGCAACATCAACCACGATCGCTCGGAAAGGAGAGGATCCGTCCACTTCGAGTTGATGGTTGATTAAGAAATACGTTAAACAACACGCAGCCGAGAGGACAACAGCATGCAACAGTATCAGAGCAGCTGGAATCGAGGAAGCAATGTGAAACTGGTGGAGTGGGAGAAAGTGGAGAAAATTAGAAAGAAAACAACAAAAATAAGCAAAGTGTAGCCACAAGCATAAACAACGGGTTTATTGCAAGAAAAATTGCATTCAAGATACAGCAGCAACCAAAGACAGAACTAAAAAAAAGAACAAGCTACAAAAAAAAGGATTACTTAAAAAATCTAGCGCTTTAATGCAAATAAAAAAATATATAAGAACCTACCCAACGCTACCAACAGAACGCCCCACACGGAATCTTAAAAAACTAAATTTTTTAGAAACATTTTATTTAGTTTACCATTTAGGCAAAAAAAAAAAAGTTAAAATAATATTGGCAGTCCACGAATATTAGAGCAAAATATGTATAATCAGAAAAATTAAAAAAAAATGACAAAAAAATATATATAACCGTTGTTAATACCGTTTTTAGACTAGCCACATCATGGCGGAATATTCGAACGCATAATAAATGCGATTGTAACCAATTAATGTTACAAATGTTGTATTTACATCGACGCCTGAAAAATTCATTTTTTTGGATTCCTTTGCCGCATTTTATTGCCTAAGCAGCACAACAAACAATCGCAGGTGCATTGCGAAAGCCACAAGAACTTTAAGTAAAATTAAAATTACACGAAAGTACTTTTATTTACAAATGAAAGTTATTTTTCACTCCACTGCTAGTTTGATGAAAAAATAATTACTTCTCCGAGGTTGAACTAGGAGAGTTGCATAACATTTATCTAAGTACCTTTCCCCCTATCTTCAGGTTACATATGGCAAACACTGCCAAAAATTCCCAGAAAACGATGTGGCCAGTATAAAAGACGGTAAAAAGAGTTTTATTTTGCTTTTTGAAAATTGTTTTCGGGCAAGAATCAAGAAAAACAAATAAACGACAAAAGCAGCGAATTAAACATTGAAACTGTATTCAAGTTAAAAGTAAAAATAATGAAAATTGTGTAAAACTATTGTTTTAATTAATAAAAATTCAATACACTTATAAATTGTACAATTGGAAGACACACGACAACAAAATATACCAACCGAGTATTGTTTTCTACCTATAGTTTATTTTTTTGTTGCATATGTAAGCATGTTTTCCCAAAATAAAAAAAAAAAAAATAAAAAAAAAACAAAAAAAGAATGAAATATTTATTAAGAAAGCCCAATTTATATTCAATACTTAACAGAATCAAATAAAAAAAAAAAAAACAGAAATTGCAACAAAAATAGTTAATAAACAAGAATATTAAAAAACGCAGAAATGGAAAAAATTAAAAAACTTGAAAATTTAAAGAAGAACTCCGATTTCAATGGAATAAATCTGACAGAAGTAAACAGATTATGAAAATGATTGAATAAAATGCTGTTCAAGAATAAAATTGAAGCACGGAGTAACTGGTTACAATAAAAATGATAAGCATTCGAAACGAAAATATTATGTTCACACAACCACAAGCCCTAAAAATAATAAATTGAAATAATTCAAATAAATAAAACACCAAATCCGTTTCCATGTCATACTATGTTTTGCAGCTAATCCAATTCAGAGGAAGACCAAAAGGATACTACTTCTAGGGGGACCCGCCCCCCGTCTTTCACATGCCATTCAGTTACTATCTCTTCAGACACAAAGTGGCAGCGAATCTTAGTGGATACGATTACGATTAATTTTTACTTACAGATACAAACTGCAGACTCGATACTAAGCATAACAGGCACTGTTTAGTAATATACCAACTCTAAAATCAAGCTTTTTAATTTACCTAAATAAAGAACCCTAACAATAGTTCTTAAATAGGAAAACCAATGCCTAATAATTAACCCCTTTTTTCCATCCACTTATATAGCGTAATATGTAAGAGAATAGCAGAATGAAGAAAATAAATTAATGTTATACAGTTTGAAAGTTTTGTCAGAATAAAATAACTAAATACTTAAATAATAAAACCGAAATAAATTTAATAAGAAATAGATAAATGGAAATGGTTAATGAATATTAAAATATATTAAAAAGTAATAATGCATACTTTCATGAAATGAAGTTTAGATGTAAATTACCACAGCTTAAGAAAATTACAAAAATAGATAATGGGGCCTCTAATTAAATCAGAGAACACTTTAGGATCTTTTTACTAAATAGTTTTTTACAAATTCTGTTGATGAAAGTAAAGTTGTTTTCTTATTGCCTCAAATATCCATATAATTCGAAAGTACTTCAAACACATTTTGTTGTTACGAGAAAACGAAGCTATGAAAAATTGTTTGGATAATGATTAGTTTAATGTTTTCTATGATTAAGCAAAATAACTAAAAATGAAGGAAAGATAATTAGTTAAGTAGTACAATTAATTGCCTGCAGAATATGATGTCACAAGGAAATAATAAATTACTGAAGGGAGATCTTTAAAATAGGATGTTTCTTACAAACGCGGGCAATCGCAGGCAGAGAACAAATTACATTTAAATTCTAATATTCTGGTTCCCAAGACCTCTATAATTTTTTGTCAGAATATCACATTATTATAGTTACAAATCATTTTTTATATTATATGTTACATGTTACTCCCCCGGCAAAGTGTTCCCAAAACCGCCGATAATATTAATGGGTTATCTGGGGTAAAACAAAAAAACAAACGAAAAACTTAAAAGAACTCAAAACAAACCAAAAAAATTAAAACATAAAAGATATAAAAAAAACTGCCGTAAACTGTTAAACCTTTAAATTCCAAAATTTAATTTTTTTTATTCATATTTACCTTGCCGATTTGCGGTTGCCAGACAGGTCTTAATAATAGAAATCACTATAGATTCTTACTCATCTTTAGGCGGCAACAACTAGCACATAATTAAAATGAATTATATTTAACAAGCATGTATAAAAACTGCCATTTTTTACACGAAGTGTACGTAAAAATAAAAAACCATAAGGTAAGACAAACATAAAACATTTAACCGTTTTTATGTGTAAACCCAAAAACCAACCGCAACCGTGACGTCAATAAATATTTCGAAAACACCTTATGTACAATTTCTTGTCAGACTTGTCGGACAAATTTTGGAATATTGATTTCCGTCTTGACTTGGACTTGGACCAGCTTCGAATCTATATTATTTTCCTTATGCAAGACCATTACATTCTTGGGTCATGTATTTTTGGTCTTTAGTTCATTGGATCTCCCTCAGAACAAGTGACACTACGGCGTATATTCCAAATCGAATAGTTTTGTCAAATTTAACAAATTTACGAGTCTTTACAGTAATATGTTGACCTTAATTTAATTGGATTTTGGTTTAGACATTTACCAATGAAACAAAATATAAAAAAATGGCAAAATAGCGGCAATAGGAAAATATTAAATAGAAAAATAAGAGATACAAATGTATTTAAAGTAAGTCTTAAAAATCTAAGGCAACTATAACATAACGACATATATACATGGAAATATATGCAATATGTTATAATTAATAGAACAGAAACAAAGTTAATTACATTTAAGTGCATAAAATTTAGATTTTAGTTGATCACCCTCACACAAGAACAAAAATATGAAAAAAAAAACAAACAATTACACCCACGATACAGGGGAACTTTGGAGCAGCTTAATAACTTCAGTTTTAAATAATGTATTTAGAAAAAAATTGCAAGCTCTAATAAATAGTAACTTAAAGTAAAAAAAAACAAAAACACAACTTGCATCTGCAAAAATTAAGAACAACAAATTTATTGTGTTTAAAAATTAAATTCCAAAGAACCTTAAATATTGCTTTAATTTAGAAAATATCATCGTAAACCAAAAAAAAAATGGTGTATCTAGAATATGAAAACCAAAACACTGCTTTTTTTATGATTTAAGTTAAACTATAAAAATATAAAAAAACGAAAAAAATACAAAAAAAAATGAAATAAAACATAAGCTGTAATATTAAAATGAACTCACGAGTATATAAATTTACGAAGATGAAAATAACAAGAAAAGGTTACATAAAACATTAAAGAAACTTAAAAAGAAAATCGTGTATGAGTAATAAAAAATGAAATACTTGAAAAATTTTACTGAATTCAATAAAAATATTATGTTGATATGGAATTAAGTAATTCCAAATAAACAAAAAAGGTTGTATTGTTTTTTATTATAAACGTAGTGTCAATGTCCGTGTAGACTTCTTACTTCAAACTATACTCCTCCACGTACTGGACGCCATTGAGCAGGAACCTGGCCTGATGGAAAGGTATGATTGGAAGACAGTCGCTGTTCAATCCTCTGAATCCCCCGAAGTCGCACTGACCTTTGCCCAAAATCTGGAAGACCCACACCATCGACTGGACGGTAGCTCCTGCCACAATGAGGAGCAGCAACTGGAAGCCATGAATCGGCTACCAGCTGAAGATCCAGAGGAGACAGCTAAACTGTGAGACCCAGGTCAGTGGCGTAGTATGTTGGAGTCTGATCCTTAAATCGGACCCCAAACGAAGGAACTATAATCACACTTATCATTCTTGACTGTTTATAAGATTTGGAAGAACTTAAATCCAGGATAAACTCAGTAATTGCGGAAAACAAACTCAACATTACACATGAACTTTTAATCATTTACAAGTCCGAGCCCTATCAAATCGGGTCCAAAATAATAAAAACCCTAAAAAATTTTTGTCATTCCATAAATCGGGTCAAGAAGTTAGTTTATTTTCACGTTCAAAGAGGCACATTTCAGGAGATTTTTGATATTTGAAAAATGGCATTCTCTGGACACGTAAGCCTATCAGGACAACTAATTCGCGATGAAATATATAGCGGGAAAACGCTCAACCGTCGATCCACATCTTCGTGCGGATCACCCGCCTCGCTGCTTTCGCCCAAACCATCGCCCCAAAGCATCCCATCCCAGAACTATTTGGCAAAGGACGAGAAGTTCGTTTCCATGTTATCTGTTGCCGAATTGGAGAAATCATCGCCCCACTCTACGGACAGTTGGTCAGTTATGTACGAAGGATTCAAGCCGTCTGAGAGCCCAAGTGACTTGATCCCCTCACTGCACTTCAGTTCTCAGGCGAGCTCCCTGAATTATTTGCGACACGTAGACAGTATGAAGGTAAGACCTAATAGCTTTAGTGGTATATAGTCTGGAATAAAGAGATCTACAAGTCCTTTTCGTCCTGGACACCAGGGACACCGTGAGCCTGATGCTGCCTATGCGAACTGGTACTCCGCCAAGCAGAGACAGCGCCAGAAGCAGATACAGCGCCTGAAGCGGGAACAAGACTACGACCAGCAGCGGGTGAAGGAGCGCAAGCAGCTGGCCCAAATGTGCTACGACCAGTGGTTAAAGGACAAAGCCCGTTTGGCAGCAAATCAACGGTTGGAAAAGCACCTTCAAACGGCGGCGATGCAAGCCAGCATGGCACTATCCAAAAGTCCTATCGATCCACCCTTAGCTTTGTCGAAGGCCGTATCACTGCCTATAAAGACAAGCCAACCCAGCAAGCCATCACGGAACGTATCCCAGGACGAGATTCGGAAGGTGGTGGAGGGCTGGTGGATAAAGAAGCAGCAGCAGCAAAGGGCCCAGCGTGAGGCAAAGAGGCAGGATATTATGTTCAAGGCTCTGGAGGAAGAGCGCCGCAAGCAAATGGCTGAGGTGGCATGGCATAAGTGGATGTCCACCGTGAACGCGAAGCCAAAGCCAGTGCCCCTCAACCAAGGAATGGACTCCCTTCGTGGCACCATCTCCCATTTGTATGTCAATCCCCAGCCTTGGCTGGGCCCCATCCAGTCACCAAAGTAATAGCCGGTCATTTTTGTATACACTATTCTGATTTGTAGTCTCTGTATTGCAACTAAATAAGTAATTTAAATTATATAAAAATTGTTTAGCCAATGTATTGTTCGAAAGAGAAGAAAATTAAAAAATTGTTAATCAGTAAAATGTATTTTTTGAAGTTATAATTATTTTTTAGAAGGAATTTTAGAAGGAGTTCATTTATAAAACACTATTGATCCAGATAAACAGTCTTTAGATCTGGAGAAGTCCTTCAGATACATAGGTCTTATATTTGTATTTAAAAAATATGTTAAATCTAGATATTGACTGTTTAATTCTAACAATGTACGTATTAAAAAACTGTCACTTCATCATACATAAAAATATTGAAACATTTGTATTCATCATTTGTAGTCAGTCACACCTATTTCGTATTAAATTTAAAAAAAAAATATGTGGATCATAAACATCTAAACTGAAGACTTTTCCCCGCCATAAAAATCATGGTGCCTTCTGCCATTCCCGATTCCAGCCATGGAAAAGATTCACCATCATCATCCAAGCCTCCAGTTCCGGTGCTGAATCCAACGAGCAGGAATCAGAAGCGCCGGCAGAGAAGGAAGCAACGCCTGCAAGACGTGCAACATTCGCTGTACACCCAGCGCTTCTCCAACTATCGGTTGCCCGTGGCCGCGGCGGTGGCCTCGTATTCGGAAGAACAGCTCCTACGGCTGGACAGCTACCAGTCGTTCACAGCTCCGCCCAGCGACCGTGCCGGACGCAGTCCCCTCTTTGTAGTCTCGCCCAGCAACTCGCCCTGGGCACGACTGCATATGGTGGCCTGTCCATGCAGTGGATGTCGCTGTTCTCTGCATATATCTTCCCTGCTAGGCCACTATTTGAACGATCATCTGCCGAGTATGGGGATTCCCCCGGTCGAGCTGAGGATAGGCAGACGTGTCTCACTGAGCTGCCACTTCAGCAGCCTCGAGAGCAATGTTAACACACTGCTGGGAGTATTTGTGTATCGTCGGCATGGCCTTAACCCACTCAAGTGCCAACGGAATACTCACCTGCCAACAAAATACCGCCACTATTCGCAGCACGACGCACTTATGGTGTTCGCCTGCCGCACCCAACACTCGATGCTGTGGCAGCAGCGCAAGACCAAGAACGATGTCCTGGCCATCTGGGTCAGCACTCCTCTGCAAAAAGCGACCATCTCGTTGCGCCTAACAGTGCATGCGGACAAATCATCCAGCTTCTACTCCAAGGAACTGAAGGCCCGCCCCATACATCCGGATAGTCGGCCGTGCAAGGATTTCATTCGGACCGACAACAATGTCATCTTGATCAGCTTCGATGATCTACGCGGATTGATGGACCTGGATGTGTGGCAGCAGATGCTAATGGTGGATATGAAGGTACTTGGCGAGGAAAAGTTTTAAAAATTCCAATAAAAAGAAGAGTGTGTTGAATATTTTTGGCTCTGTATTTTTTAATCTATAAGCTAAACATTGAAACATACATATGAATTTATAAATAATAAGAACAAAGTATCGGAGATTACGTTTAACTTAGCAGCTTCCTGCTAATCCAGGCTTCATAATTGCGCTTCCATTTCGTATTTACAATCAGCAAATTACAAATTTGGACAACTGCACAGTTTTACTTTGCTATTCACCTTACATATATTTCATAAAATTTAGCAAGTTACATTTCCAATTGCCGAAACTGGCAGAGAGTGATTTACAATTTTGACCTTACATAAAATTTTGACATTAAATATGCTAGATTAAGGTATTACAAATATATATATATATACGGTTGCATATATGGTAAACTTCATATCATCAAGGCTTTGGAAAAGCCGCATGTGCGACCCGCAGCTATTCAAAAATTGTACTAGAAAACAAGAGAGCGTCCCGCTAGTGTTGGTTGCTCTCCAACGCATTTGGTTTTTTGTTGGTGATTTTTGGGAGCGGCGCATCACTTTTAACACAACATAACAATGGGGAAAATTTTTAAAAACGGGAAAAACACTGTGCACACGATAAAAATTAAACTAAACAAAATCCAGTAAAACAGTGTCGCCTAGTGTAAATGGCCGGAATCTGGCTCCGACTACCCAGCCTTCTGAGTCAACTTCTGCTTTTGCAGAGCCTCGAAAGCCTCAATTTCTTTCTTTTCTTTGGCTTGGTTGCGACGCTCGTATTCCAGCCGATGAGAGATAATGCGTTCAACAATCCGCTCCGTTGTCATTTCGTTTCCAGAATCGATCAACTCGAAGATCGCTCGTGTTTTGGGCAGGGCATATGGATCGCTCTTTCCATCCTCCAGCGAGATCGGTGTACGGCCATGGCAGACCACATCGATTTTAAAATGTTCTAGGAGCTCCTCTGTCACGCAATAGGGCGCACCAATCACAACCTCGTTGACAAACTGTAGATAGAATACATGGATAAAGGGTACTCTTTTAAAGGTTAAAGTATGGAATAAGTACCTTGCATGCCAAGACGCTAAGAACGCGCTCGTGAAGATTCATAATTGGGTAATTGCTGCCCTTGTATGAGTTGACCACAGGATCTGTGTGTAGTCCAACAATCAGATAGTCCCCAAGTTTCTTGGCCTTTTCCAAGAAATCCAAGTGTCCCACATGAAAGAGATCAAAGGCACCAGCAACATATACCTAATAATTTAATTAAATATTAAAACTTTTGAAACAAATCGAAGAAGGGTTAGAAAAACTTACAATTTTGTCGCCTGGATTGGGGGACTTGCCATCGCTAAACTGTATGATCTTTTGGGTGGTGGGCAAGAATTGACTGCAACCCGTCCATGGACTTTTGGCAGCCGAATCTTGACCCATGTTGGATGAACCTGAACGGAATTTTATTTGATGTTTTAAAATGTTCACTGTTTTTTGTAATTTTTTTTGTTTAATTGTAAAAGCAACAGACAAATGCAGCGTGTATTAATTAATTAGCGGAATTTACGTTTAGGATTGGAATTCGGTTTTGATTCAGATTCAGATTTGGTCATTTTGCATTTTTGAATTCATTTCGCGGCACGAACACGCACAGGACATTTTCATAATTATTCAGAGGATTCATAAATATTTTTTGATTATTATTTTTTTTTTTTTTTGGTTAGTGGCAAACAGTGCGTACATAGAAATAAAAAAGAGAAAGAGTAAAGATGTAGAGCAAAATAAAGCAAAGAATTAGTCAGGGTCAACAAGGTCTGGTAAGAAACTAAAGAGTAGATACATCTATGCGCAATATAGATAGGCATTGAATCAAATTACTAACAGACACATAATGTCCTTACTTAGAACTGATTTCAACGAATTATTATGCGCAGCATGCAGAAATATAAGTAGAGTTCGAAAGAAATATAATTCCGAATAGAGGTGATACGAAAAAATAGCTTAAAACTGTTAGTAATTGTTAAAAATGAGAGTAAAATGGCATTTTTGCACAACACGGACTTGGTGCTATGTGAGAGATTTAAAATTAAACACAAAAACGAAGACACACTCGAAGATGAAGGCGATCAAAAAGCAAGTACTACCTTCTTTCTCAATATCGTACTCGGCGGAACCCTGGCGGAAGTGGTTGCGGGTGAGGAGCAACATGCGACCCACCAGATCTGTAGTCGAGACTCCAGCCGTGCGGCGGACTTCCCTGAATATGAGACAAAGTGGAGGGTTTAGTTGGAACTTGGATTGGATAAGCAGATTCTGACTCACCTGTAGCGGTTAGCTGACTTGACGAGATGGTATGTATCCACTCCCTCGGCAGTCATTGTAATATCATCTGGAATGGAAACAAAATAATTAGTCTGGTGAGCCATTAGAGATCTCGGGATGACAACTCACCACCATGGACACAGAAATCACAGTTGTGTTGGTCAAGGACCTCCAGAGTAGTAACATAGGGAGCACCAAGCACCACCTCGTCCACCCACTTGATGCCCTTCACCATCTTGACGCGCTCCTCCTCGGTGAAGACCGGAGGTCCCTTGTGCTTGGCGATCTCCTCGTCGGTGTGGATGCCAACAATTACTTTATCGCCAAGAGCTTTGGCTTGTCGCAGGGAGTTGGCGTGTCCGAAGTGCACCATATCGTAGCTGTAGAGGAAAGGGAAACCTGTTGTTAGATAAGACTGAACAAGTTTCTTTCGTTTCCGGAAATGTTATTCTACCAAAATTGAATTATATCTCCGATACGAATCTTCTAAGAAGTAGTCATGTAGCAATAATGATGACAGCAGTCAGCTTGGCAACCAAAGTGGCACTCCATGACACTCCAAACATTTGATGGAATTATGGTGCGTTAAGTAACTACTATAATATTTAAGTTAGTTGAAAGTAGTTGGGTTTTGCTTAATGATGCCAATAGTGGTTGGCCATAAACTCGCTAGTCATTCGGCGTAATTTACATAATTGGAGTTTAACGAAAGACATGCTAGTCTGGTGACTACTGCAGAAATAAATTAAATAATTGAATTTAAAGAATTCCCCCCCAGTTACGTAGACAAACATTATTCGTAGAGGCACGTGCCAGGTCTATGTAGGTTTTTTTTTTGATAAGCGACCAACGTGAGAGGCCCTTTAAATTCCATTTAATACCCATTATGTATGACTACCTTTTTGCACTCAAAATAATTGAAAGTAAACACTTTGAAGCTTGGAAATAAATTTTAATATTATATTCAGTGGGAGATTTCCGATCTAGTGATTGGAAGAGCTCAAGAACAGATAGCATCTGGTATGAACGTGGTCCATTTTGTTAATGGAAGCAGAACCTTTGCTCCCGGAGATTTTTTGAATCAGAAACAAATCTATGCCGATCGAGGGAGGGGGATCGGAACAAAAGTAAACATCAAGCATACTATGTACCCGCAATCCCACAGACACTGGGGCCGCTTAATCAATTGAATGAGCAACACAGCAACGACAGCAATGCCGACGTACTTTTCTGATTAAAAAAATATCACGCGATTCTCAGTAGAATTTGTTCTCTACGACTACGAACCCCAAGTGCCTGGGACTGCCTAGTGGATTTGGTTCATGGAGACCCCATTATACTACTAGTACCAGCTCTCTTACAGTATTACGAGCTCTTCTAGCCCGGCCAAGTTCATTGACTTTAACTTTAAGAAAGTGGCGGGTACATTCGGTACATTCGGAATCAAAAAATCAATCTCACTTGCCTGCGTCAGAGCTGCGTCGGATGAGTCTGTGGATTGTGCTGATTAAGAGATTTTGGCCCATTTTGCACATGTGTGGCTTGACACTGGGTTATTATTTGTCCGATTACCCAGCAACATCGACATAAATATTGTTTGTTTATATTTTGGTTCGGCCAGCAGGGAGCTACTGTTGATTATTTGATGCTAAATATGCTGCTGCCCGGTTGCTTATCAGCCTCGAGCTGAATGGATCTGCACACTTTGACAGGCCTAATCTCCCCAAACAGTGTAAGATTCCTCAAATAACCCGGAAGTGGAGAGGAATTTGTAGTATTTTGTGCAATTTTAAACATTGTTAGTTTTAGAAACAAGAGTATTAAGAGCTCTAGAATGACTTTTTCAGGAGGACATGGACCCTAAGGCTAAAAATATAAAAATTGCAACTATTTAAACATTGCTGTTTTGTTTTTTGGTTGGTTTTTAAAATATTTTCCAGCTGAATTAACACACAGGCCTGCAAGCTCTGACCCTTGTCATATATACTAAATATATATGCAGAAGTGGCAGCGACGTGGCTGGCACCAACATATTGGTCCATAGCCGGGGCGAAACCCAAAATCACGTGATGTTCAGGGTCTACCGGCGTACATCCAACAAGGCCACGTAAGCCCGGCCGCCCGCCCATAAAAGAATGCTCTGATCCACAAAAGGAAGGGAGAGCTCGTCATTCATCAAACATAGGGGTATACACAGAGAATCGTACGATGATTTTATTTTTGTTTACTGGGCGTGTGTGTGCCTTTTCAAATTGGAAGCGGATGTACCTCTAGTATTTCTGTATATAAGAAGCCAAGGGGGGGATTGAGAGAAGACAACGAAACAAAACTCTAAACATTTTGTTGCAATTTATGAGCAACGAAACTTGTTGTGATAGGACAATTATCCATGTCGCCATAAAGTGAGTAACTTCTAACTAAACCGGTTTCTCAGTGCACTTCAGTGCTGATTGTGAGAGGGGGCGAATACTAGACTCTGTTTATTATTATTTATTATTTATCTTTATTATTTCTAAATTTGTGTCACTATTTTCCACCAAATACCACTACCAGAAACCTTTTTGTTTCATTTGCAATCAAGCGTATAGCGTTTGCCATTTTCCCCAGCCGACCTTGAACCTGAAATCGACATTTTCTATAAGCTTATATACTATACATATATATGTAGCTATAGCTGTGACTATAAGCTATATGCATGCGCCTCGGTTTGGCACATATTCGTTAATCAACGCGGAAACCCTGAAAACTAGTCAGTCCACCCAAAAATGCCATTTATCGCGCTCCGATTCCGATTACGGAATGTATTGGACCTGTGTAGAGGAGGCCTCTGGAGAGGGTGATGTAACACTAGACGGAGAACCGTTAGCTGTCCTACTGCCCTACCTTAACTGGTTTCTTAAATTAGTAGAATCCCTCCTATTTGACGGAATCCCGCCTACGACGCTGGTCGCCCTACCCGGTGGAAGTGACTCACCATCCGTCGCACCAGACGCGGACTTCCTTCTTCTTTGACTGTCCATTGCAAGGAGACTTGTTGTCAGTGCTGTTGCTGGTATTGCCGCAGCTGTCGCCGTTGGCCCGCTTTTCCTCCATGGCTAACTTATTGAATTTTCCAATTTAGAACGGCGTTCACTGTACGCACATCGATGTTTCAACGTAAAGAAAAGCGTTGTTTTGTTGATTATTTCAAGGCGAAAACTCGACGACGTTCACACTTCGAGCACTGGGTGTAATTTGTTCTCAACGACGTCGACTCTCGCTATATTTATTTCCCGAGCTACTTAGTTTCCATGCTCAAAGCCGAGAGTTCACATTGGGTGACTAGCCTTATCAGCGCGGGCGCATGAAAAACCTCTTGGGGCTGGGTCTCCGTTCTGGTGGAGGGCACTGTTACTTTCCGTCTCGCTTTGGTCGCACTGCCACCAGGCCAACCCAAATAGCCGAAAATAGCTAGAATTTATTATGTTTAGTTAATATTAAAATAAGCAATATTTTTTACAAAATTAAATATTTACAAATAAATTCCAAATTTTGAGAAATATCCAGCCTAGTCGAATCTTTTCACTTTTAGTGTTGAAAAATAGCCAGATTTGGCTAAAAACCAGCTATGTTGCCACTGCCAGTTAATTGTGGAAAGGCGTTTGGTCCCACTATACAGAAAACAATTTGATCAAGAATTTCGAAATATATTTAAAAAATAGTTGAAAATACAGGAAAATAAGTTGAATTTCTTCAAATACTACAACAAATTATACCATATTTGTGTTTATGGCTGTTTGATTTATCCTAACGAAAAATACTATTAGTAAGATCACTTCAGTATTGAAGTTAAGATATAAAAATAAAATAACAATGTTTGCTTTACAAATATAAGTTTATTTTTGAAAAGTGAATCGATAATTTACAATTTTCAAATATTTATTTCAAGCGGCCGTCCATGTAGGTGCCGAATGCAATAAAATGGCTATTTTAGGCGATACTATCGCAATAGCTGAAACTATCGATTACCTATTTAGCTAGAAATTTTTCTGCCAATCAAAAAAAAATATTTGCTGCCAAATAGGAATGTAATACACAACAAAAAACAAGAAATACGCAAAGCTAGAGAACATAAGAATCGAGAGAAACAGACCCGACCCTGATATTGAAATCATGCACCGGCACTGTCAGTTTGGGCACTGTTTAGTAGACAGCATCAAGTATATTTTTTAAATTTCACGTGCTAAATTCAGAAAAAATCCTTCCACAATTGCTACACGGTACGTTTCAAGCATTTAACCGCAACGGAGTGACCGCGATGTCGAAGCGAGGAGCGCGGCTCATGGCCTACGTCTCGGCCGAGGAACAACTGCTGGACATCTACTCACCGTTGGCAGGAGACGAGGTGGAAGCCATTGTGGATCAAAGCGCCGGAACAGAGACAGTACCTGGAGCGGACGTTGGAGCAGCCCATGTTGAGAATGCAGAGTCGAACTTGGACAGTAGCTTGCCCAGCGAGGACGTGCAGTTTCGTGAACATGACCAGAATCTGGATCCAGCAGTGGACAGCATGCTGCACGTGATCTCCAACGACTCGGACATACGTAGTCTGATCTCGAGCGATGATTTCGGTAGTGGCAGCGGGTTCAAGGGCTGGGACGAACACCAGTCGTGTACGAGCAACATATCCGACGGAGCGCACTATATTTATGGACTGTGCCGCCGCATGTTATCAGCCGAGGAGGCAATGGCGACGTCCACCGCCAATTGGGAGCGTACTCCAGAGAAACGCTCGCTAAGCTGCCATGATGTACAGATTAATGGTGTGTTCACCTTTCAGCCAAAATAATCTCTTTATATTCCCACACCTACCTTAAAATAAATATTAAAAATAATTCCTTAAAAACCTTCATTATAGACTCGCCTGAAGATCCTATTTCGTTGCTGCACGCTGTCGCCCACAATCCCAGTGTCCTGCTCACCAACGGAGGCGTCGACCAATTCGTTTTGGTTCCCCACGGAAACGAGGACGACGACGAGCTGCAGCCGGTCGAGGAACCATGCGTTATCTACGAAACGGTCGATGGCGAGAACATGGTCATGCTAGCGGAAGAGCATTGCTGTGAGATCCTCGTCGCCACGCAAGGAGTGGCTAACGAACAGGAGTTCGCTAGGGCCATACTGATGGCCGGCAATGGAGGTGGAACGCTTCTGGGTCTGCTGCCCGACGAAAGGAATCCGAATCAGCGTCTCAACGGGGCATACATTGAGGAGGTGATTGGTGGTCTCGGAGAGGACGAGGCACGATTGACGGACGGAAACAATGTCTACCTGAGCGATGCCGCTCTCAGGCAGCCACTGATACACTCCGAAATAGTGGAGGACGAGGCGAACGAGGAGAACGAAAACGCCAGCTTTGTGGACGACACGCCAATGGAGGAAGAACGTCCCGACATCTGCCAGGTATACGATCATGAACTAGAGGACCACGACGAAGACGAAGACTGTGTCATGGAGCAGCAGACGCCTGTGCAACCCATTATGATCACGGAGCTGGAGGAGGAGGAGCAACCCCTACAGAGTCAACCTGCCCACAGGATGACCCGCGAGCATAGCAGCCCCACAGAGTTTCCAGTCAGCTCCTCGTCCATGCCGAACGGCAGCTATAACTATGACTACGATGACGATCTGATGGAAGGGCATGTCCCGTCGAAGGTGGCGCCATTGAAGCGAAAGTGCCCCCAACTGATGAAGAACACACTGTACGCGGAGGCCATGGACCGGAGGCTAGCCAGTATCTGTCAGGCGCAGCCCCAGATGAGTCCAGCGGAGAAAGTGTATAGCTGGGAGACGGCTGCCACGGAAGAGTGCTCGCCCGTCGAGGATGTGGAGAATTTCCAGGCTGCCTTTGAAGAGCACGAGGCTGTGAAGGCCCCGACCCAACAGCACAACTTTCTCGAATTCCGGGAGATGCTAACTCGCGACCTAGACAAAGTCACCCGCGATATTATGGAGGCGTTCGAGTCGGCGGAGGACGAGCCGCAGGACCGGGTGGTGCAGAGGCGTCTCTTGCACGTTCTGCCCACTGAAGAGACCATTGTGCTGGACGACGATGAGGACGATTGCTACGAAGTAGTTGACATGAATAACGCCTCTGTGACCACTTTGGTCCCGGAAAAGGATGACACAGAGGAGGAGATGCAGGATCACCCTGTCGCGGACGTGAAAACCATTGAAACTCAGACTCTTCCGGAGACTCAGAACACCAAAAAAACCTCCACCACAGACCTTAAAAAGTTCTCGCCCGAGACACCCGCAGATACATCCCCACCGACTCCGGGACTAGTGGCTAACGCTTCCCAGTCCCCGGCGACTCCAAGAGAAATCCTAGATTCCACGGATACTACCTCGGGCGACCTTGTGGGTGCAGGGGACCGACAGCTGGCCAACCGGGTCCTAGACGTCATGCGGCATCAAGCTCAACACCAGTTTATGGGACCGCAGCAGAACCAGATGTATCCCTACCAGGAGACGACCAGCGAGCCATCCGGTAAGTGTACTGCTCCAAAAAATAAAGAGAGTATGCTAACTGGAGTTCTTTTGCCCACAGAAACGCCCATGCAGATGGACTTGAACCGGGGACCTCAGTTCGCTAGTCCTAACGATGCCATGTTTTACGAGCAGCAGGAGTTCTGCAACTACCTGGGTCTCACCGAGCTGGCAACGGCCAACGCGGTGGCCACAGCTATGCGGGAGCTGGCCAACAGCACCATTGCTCGTCGCTCGCTTCGAGTGCGTCCCCAGCAGCAGCTGGACAGGATGCGCAGCGATGTGCGTGGAAAACGGCGGGGGAAGGAGCGGGAGCGGGATCGGCAACAAGGAAACGACAAAAACAAGCCAGTGAACACAAGCAGCGATGGGAGCACCGACAAGGACGAGAACTTCGCGTCCCAAGCGCCGCTTCCGGCTAATGAGGGGGATGTTAGTCTGGAATCAGTTTGCGAAGCGACTACAGAGCCAAGCGATCAGTTACAGCCAGTCCTTCCAGCCAAAGATGTTTCTCTGGCGGATCAGATGCAGGGCGATGGCTCGGATGCCAGGAAGGAGCTGAGAGAAAAGTTAAAAACGCCCGTCGAGGAAGAGCCGAACACCAATGACAAGGAACCAAATAAGATGAAATGGATTAACACGGACATATCCACCATGATGCAGGACTTGCAGAGAAAGAAGCTGGAGGAGCATCGGGCTAAGTCTGTGGAGGCAGCCTTCGCAAAGGTTTACGAAGCGGCTGCTCCTGCCCAGTCCAAGGTGCTTGAGTGTATGCAGCAGCGCTTGCGCCAGGCGCGCGAGAACAAACCCTCAATCTTCATCATTCAGGCGACCCACAACGCTCCCTCCCAGACGCATACGCCGACACCCACGCAGACCTCTCACATGTCATCGTCGCCGGCTCACCTAATTGAGGCCTGTGGCGATGTTTGTGCGCCGCATCCCTCCGCGATAGTCTCGTCATCCAAGAAGCAGACCCACTTCAAACCACAACCGGAGAAACCAGCAGCAAACCCATTGAAAGGCGCAACCATTGCTGCGAATACTAAGACAGCGAAAATACCGAAACACAGAAAGACACATGGAGCACCCAAACAGGAGACCCCTAGAGTTCCCAAGCGGCGGCGCACCACTGTGGCAGCTCCCCTCTCGGGGAAACAGCCTCGTGTCCGGGACTTGGTGACTCGCTCTACCACCCACTTGAACTCCAAGCTGCTGCGCAACCGCAAGGTGAACCTTCTCAAGAGCTACGCCCTCACGGATGAAGTGTCCCAGAACCGGAGCAAGCGGTTGAGTGGCGGCACCACGCAAAGCGCCAAGAAGGTGCCAACATCCAAGACTGCAAGGTCGGGCCTAAAGCGGACAGAGCCTGCGGAAAAGACCCTGCCCGAACAGCACCGCCTGCAGCAGCAGCAAGTGCCGCCCAACACCCCGCGCAGAAGCAAGGCCATCAAGCCGAGCACAACACCCACATCCACTTCCACCAACGCTCCCATCATACCCGTTAAGCGCACCAAACGCTTGCGTACCAAATCCCTACCAGCTACTTTTGAGAATGCCCCTGCTAACCATGTAGCTGCTGCTCCGGCGGCCACTCAGTCACCCAAAGTTGTACCTAAAATTCCTTCGGATGAGCACAAAGCTGCTGAGCGGGAGTCGACCCCCGAGCTAGCTTATGCCCAACCCGTTCTCATCTACCCTCCGACCCCACAACCTGCTCCCTTAAATTCTAAGTTCGGGGGTGAGCGGCGCGTACGCCAGAATGCGGGAATCGCGGCTCATCCTATCCCGGAGACCAACCTCCAATATACTCCGCCAGGCGGACTTCTGCGCCTCAACGAGGGGTCTTCGCAGCTTCCGAATCCCCTCAACCCGTTGCACGGTCTGGTTCTGTACATGTACTATGAGCTGGAGCAGTTGATCGTGGTGCAAGAGAGCTGCATATCCTTTTGGAAGTTCTCGAAGGTCTTCAATGTACTCCATCGTCCCCGGAATTCTGCCTCGCCTCTGGGTGGGATCCCCGAGGAACAACCTACCAAGGAGAAGGATCTAGAGGTGGAACTGACGCCACGGTGGATGAACCTTGGCCGAGTGCGGAGAACTACCACAGGTAAGACTTCCAGATCAAGCCCGGAATGAGGCACTTCATCTCACTTTTTGCACTTCACAGATATTGAGATCGAAGCTCCATTTGGCAGCCGGATGTGTGTGCACAACTCCACGCCCGTGTACTTGGAGATGCGCTGTCGTCCGTTGGAGCAACATAAACGAGAGGTGAAAATGACGGCGCTGCACGTGAATGTGTATTATTTTTGTGAGGAGGAGTTGCGGCCCCGTATGCATTCCGTGCACTTGGATTCCGTAAAATGGTAAGTCTTAGTGCTTCTTGGTAATCGAAAGAGAACTTGGTAAGAGAAAGAGAAAGAGAACGATCCAGAACTTGTTTCATCCCGCAGCGAACCATCGAACGTGATATACACAAGTATCGCAGAATCGAGATACTTCGTCATGGCCTGGCAGCAGGAGATTGTGATGGGGAAGCCACGCTCCGGCATCTGCAAGTACTCCCTCACCCCAACGCTGGACACACTAGCCTCGATACGGGGGTTCAAGCAGCTGCGCCACGAGCTCTATCACATCGAGTGCCTGTCGGAGGACCGCTTGATTGGCTATGGATACTCCCGAATAACCGTCTGGGATCACCGCAGTGGAGACACACTGATGAACTACGATTTGGGACGTCCGTTGGGCAGGTGCCTGGCAGCGATGCACTATCCCAGCCTTGATGTGGACCAGAGCAGTATGTTGGTGCTCTACCAGCTCATGCAGGAGCCGTCCAGCCAGGCTCAAATTCATGTTATCGCCTGCGAGCTGTCGCATGCCACGCCGTCGCACCGCCTGTTGCATGTCCATTGCCTGCCGTCGCCACAGTTCGAGACGCCCCTGGAGTCTGTGATGACCGGGGATCACCTCATCATAAAGTCTGCGTCCAACGACGAGGCTTGGATTAGCTCCGTCGACCCGCGTCAGCTAACCTATTTGGCGCCCCAGGCTGACGGAGTGCAGCGCTTCTACGTCCGACACAAGTCGCAAGTAATTGAGATGTCGCCAAAGTCGCTCATGGTGGACAGCATTGCGAACCACATGCTTAAGCTAGCCCTCCAGCAGCAGCAGAAGCAGCATCAGCAGATGGTTGCCCCAATAACTGAGCCTTCGCGGCCCAGTTGTGTTGCAGCTATGCCAGTGTAGATAAATTGTAGGTAGTCGTTGCCTTGAAACAAGTATTTTGTGTTATTGCCACACTCTTTGTTTGAAAACCACTTGGATGACCAATCTCTAGACGCCTTAATTGTGCCCAAGTACGTGTCCAGAACGTGGTGCGAATATAAATTTATCAATTGATTAAAATCTGATAGTTAATCCGTAAAGACCGACCCACATCATCATCCAGTTGTTTCATCTAGATTCTAGACTAAGTCTTGCGTTAAGATAATAAGAGAACTAAGCCAGGCCTACACTTTTGTTGATTAAGTATTTTTAATTCATTGTTTTTCCTTTATATTTTCTCAAAGAAAAACAAAATCCTTCAACTAGATTAATAATTAAATATTCTGCTCTGAGCTGAACTAGCCGAGTAAGTGTCATAAGTTCAAAGGAAACACCAAACACCAAAATGAAAAATGAAAAAAGATGTCATTAAATGGAAATATAAAAAGAAAAAATAAAAGAATACTTTTTATTAAATGTCATAATACTATTTGTTTTTAAACCTTATTATTTTTTAAACCACAAGTGCCTTCCCCAATAAAAGAACCACTTATTTTTCTTTGATTTTTTTTTTATATTTAAAACTACTTTTGCACACAATCTATTATTTTTAGCTAAACATTTTCGGTCGCCCTCCCGAGATGCTACATTTCTAACTAGTTCTTCTTAATTAATTACCTTTTAGTTAGTCGTTACGATCTAGTTTATGTACACGAGCTTTACTTACAAAAAGTAAAATTCATCTAAAAGTCGCGAGGCTGCGGCGCCCAACTTTACAAAAGAGAATGTACGAGGATGTGGATACGTAAGACGAGGATGTGTCCAGGAAGCATCTCAAAATTCACAATTCCCTCTCTCAGCGGATGAGTTAAGAAAGTCTTACGTGTCTAGTAAAGTACAAGAATTTCAAATTTAGTTTCTCTTCTATCATTTACAAATAATGAATCCTGAAAAAATATATCTACTTTGGCGGACACTACTTGAGAGTAATGGAGACCCGTGGGTTAGCACTGAAGCTGGGGGGCGGGATGGTAGCAGCTAGCACTACAACTCCTTCTCCGGCTTTTGGCTTGACGTCCCCGTCGCCGTTGCCGTCTCATTCATTCGCTGCTCCTTGGCCAGCTGCCAGCGCTTGAACTCCACCATCTGCATGACGCGAACGCGGAGCGGGCTCTTTCTCCTCTTCATTATTGCCGATAGTTTTCCAAACTCTACACTGTACATAAACACGACTGGAATGTTGACATCGTCATTCCCGTCACCGGACATAGCAAACATGGGCTGTGTCTCGCCGGAAGATCCCGGGACGTTATCACAGACAATTACCGCCGCTGCCCCCGACTTCTGGGCTAGACGCGCTTTGCTCACGAAAGTGCAATCGCCACGTTCGGCGATCAGCACCTTGCCCTTCGCCTCCGCTGCGTTGTCCAGCCTGTCGTCACAGGCGCGCAGCGGATTGGCCAATACCACGTCGCCCTCCACAAACTGATCGCCAATTAGCTCCGGGCTAAAGTGCGATGGTCCGGCCATCAGGGCGGCCCAGTCCTGGCCCTTATCATCCGTAGTGAAAGCCACAGCCTAAAGGGTAAAGAAATGGTTTAATAACACCTCATACCAATACTTTCATTTCAATTGGACTAACCTGTAATGCCGCCAGCTGGTTCATGCTCTGCATCTTGGTTAGTTCAAGCATCTCCTGCATGAACTGCAATCCCATTTCGCCTTCCTCATGGCTCTTGGCCTGCAAACACATGGATAATGGAATATTTAGTCATTTTTGTGCAAAAGAATGTGAAAATGATGGCAGAAAAAGAGTGTTTTAGAGAAGAAATTCCATGCGAAACCAAAAAACGCGAAAACAGAAATAAAACTTACATTATAGAAACTATGAAACAGTCGCACCTTGCCTTGGCTGCGGTCGCCTACTGAAACCATGGTGATGCCCATGTCGTAAACAGCTCGCAGATGATCCGCATTGCTTGCCTGAAAGTCCAGGGCACTAAGTCGCTTTCCGCCGCTGGTACGCGGGCACGAGCCCGTAATGAAGTTGCGCAATGGTTTGCGTACTTTTTCAGGAAAAAGCTTATTGGAACTGGGGCAGGTGCGCATGAAGTCGAGTACGTTGTGCTCTTCTGTTTGGCGAAAGCCTGCAAATGATTATTGTTTAGTGGTCGCTATTTTAAGAAACATCTGCCAATGAATGCCATTACGTGGCGGTTTACTTACTAAAGGTTGCATTCCCCAACTGGGCGATCGAGAGGGGCAACAAGTGCGCCTCGGTTGTGAAGACAAACTCGTCAATGTTGATTATCAAATCGTGGGGATCAGAGAAGAGCAGAAACAGGTACTTGATTGTCTCGGAAAGGACAAAAGAATCCATCCGATCCTCGTGCTTTCCGGTGCGAACATCATTGACGGCCGCATAGCCACAAGAGACCTTCGCATACTGCTGGAGGGTCTTGAGGGCACGCTTGCCGACCTGCAGATAATGATGGTCTCCGGTGGCCCGGTACAGGAAGTACGTGGACTCGATGAACTCGGGACGCAGTGGATGCTGGCCCCAATGGATTTGGAAGTCTACGGTAAAGGCCTCTGGAATAAACGTGTGCATCTGCATAACCTATAGAAGAAGTCTCATAAGAAGATGTACTCCAAATACGACATATCATCACATACTTGATACAACATCTCGTGCGTCTGGACGGCGGGCTTCAGGTCGCCGGAGAGGACTTGCAAGCCTGGCCAGAATGCCAAGAGCGAGTCCATGAAGTTCTTGGACTTGGCATGTGGGCGGTGCATGAGGACGTCCAGCAACATGGGTCCCTCGCTGACGTACTTCATCACGGCGTTATAGTGGCGGTTGAATCGGGCTAGGTACTTGTCGTCGCCAAGCAGAACATACGACTTGAAGAGGTACTCGTAGTAGCTATCGATTCCCGCTCCGACTCCAGAGTCGCGGCGCACCCAGTCGCCGGAATGGACATTGAGCACGGTGCCCATCAGGTCGGAGCCGCGGTGTCGCAGTTTCCACAACGCATCCATGGCTGCATGAGCACGCACCTCAAAAATTGGATCGCCGGTGAGGCGGGACAGGGCGGCGAATTCCAAAAGAATGGTACCCGCACACGCAGTGCACGTCTCTCGGGACTTCTTCAGCTGCGGGTCCTTCATACCAAGCCGTAGGTTGACTCGGGCGTGCGGTATTCCCGTGGAGGTGTTGAACGCAGGAAGGAGGCGATAGCCCAGCTCGCGGGACATTTCCAAGAGTTCGCCCTTGTACCAGTGCATGGTGTCGGCCTGCTTCTGCAAGTACTCGGCCAGAATGTGGGCAGACAACAGGCCGCCGACCATCCGGATGTTCGTCTCGAAAACCGACACGATGATGTCGCTGTCGAACTGAACATCGCGAATGACCAGCTTTACGGCATGTTCGAACTCCTCGAAGTCGCCTAGAAGGACAAGCGTGTCCAAAGAATCCACCAGGGTCATAGAGAAGCTTAAAAAGAATAGGTCTTAAGTAAATATCTTTAAATTTTAGGCAAGACTTGCTTACTTTCCGAGAATGTCGTCCATGTCGCCTCGTGATGGCGTCACACCACGATAACGTCCTTTACAGGACAGTGGCATTAGTTCGTCGGCCGGATAGGCGTTCTCCATGTAGGCACGATAAGCATGGTAGAACATATCCCGGGCCTCTTCCCTGCGATTAGATCGAAAAGTTAGGAAACCAATTGCGATAATAATCAACTATTTTGATTAGATTATGGCGCATGTGTGTGTGCCAGACTCACCTCAATTCAGCCCTCTCCTTGTGGGACATGTTCTGCGTGGGCATGGAGGTTTCTGTGCTCAGGACACAGGCCACCAGGATCAGCAGCCCCAGTATGAATGTCAGCGCCAGCCGCTGGCCGGGACCGGGGCCGGGGCCTGGGCCGGAAGCGGGGAAGACGGCGTAAAGCGACATTGCGATTGGGTCAAAAGCAACTTCGGCAGCTCAGTTTGATGTTGACGTTAAGGTTGTTTTGTGTCTGTTTCCAGTTGCGTTCGTTGCCGTTGCCGTCGCCGTCGCCGTTGTGACGTTGACCTTCACTTTGAACGTGCTGTTGAAACTAATACGACTGTGTGTGCGTTAATGCTTGTCTCCGCTTTTGACGGCACCTCTTGGGCCCCTTGTCCGCTGAATTACCTTTTTAATATGAAACGGAAAATTTGTTGATTAAATCTGGGAACTAAAAAACGATGTAACAACAAAATTTGCTTTAAAAATAGCAACAAAACTGCTCACCCGCTGCCGAAACGACGACCTAATTTTCGAGTTCCGTCCGATGCTGTGTGTATGTGCGTTTACGCACTTTTTCCAGCAATTGTGCGTCGACACTGTGCGAGTCATGCATCGCAGTGCGGCAACGTCCCCAAAAACATTGTAATTGTTCCTAATCTCGTTTGTTGATTCTCTGTCCCAGTGAGAAATGACCACGACTGCAGGTAGCGTAGATGCCTCCAATCCCCGCCAGAGGTACTGCCACAATACTCCCACGATGTGTGATGGCTTAGGTGGGTGGAGTGTTTAGCCGTAGAGTGCTTTGCTGGCGATTTCCCAAGCGTATGTCTTATCAACGCCGCAATTTTCTTTATTTTTATTTTATCACAAAAAAAAACCACTTGCGCGGAGTCCGGCAGTGTGACCTAATCCCCCGAGTTGCTTTCGATATATATCGGCGATTGTTTCATTCAAAGAACGGTTCGCGCTACCGCCACCAGGTTTAGAAAATGGTAATTACTCCGATTTTAATATGGAACTTGGCTGACATTGTCTCTTTCAGCGGCGCAGCTTGGCGCCTAGTCAGAGGATCGGCCAATCCACCGCCTCCCGCAACGCCTTCACCCCGCCACTGCTTCAGAAGAAGAACAAACGGGCCTGCCAGAAGGATCTCCGGCTGGACACGGATGCGGATGAGGACAAGGAGAGGAAGCGGTTCGGGCTGCGCGATGCCACCAACTCAGAGATTCCCCTGCCAATTCGGTTCACCGCCAACAGTGCCTACGAGCTAGCCATCGCCCAGGTGCTGGCCAGGAAGTTCAAGGTACCCATCGACAACTATGTGCCCGATTACGGAGGAAATCGGTGCCTCGGCGTACGCCGAGTAGTCGTCCGGCGGCCCCTTCACGACCCGCAAGCCTGCAACGCTCTGGTACTCTTCCAGCCACCCAACTACACGGAGCATGAGCGAATGTCCATGGACCCGAGCAAGGTGCTCGTTCACGTTGTGGTGGATCCGCTCCTGAGCAACATCCTGCGACCTCACCAGCGCGAGGGCGTGCGCTTTATGTACGAGTGTGTGGAGGGCAAGAAGGGAGACTTCAACGGGTGCATCATGGCCGACGAAATGGGCCTGGGCAAAACGCTGCAGTGCGTGACGCTGGTTTGGACGCTTTTGCGGCAGGGTCCCGAGAGTAAGCCGACCATCAACAAGGCGATCGTCGTGTCACCCTCGTCTTTAGTTAAAAATTGGGAGAAGGAGTTCACCAAATGGCTCCAGGGCCGGCTCCTCTGCCTCGCCATGGAAGGTGGCACCAAAGAGAACACCATCCGCGTCCTGGAACAGTTTTCCATGACCTCCTCCAAATTGGGCACTCCCGTCCTGCTAATCAGCTACGAAACATTTCGTATATATGCCGAGATCCTTTGCAAGTACGAGGTTGGCATGGTGATCTGCGACGAAGGCCACCGGCTGAAGAACAGTGACAACCTCACCTACCAGGCACTGATGGGTTTAAAAACGAAGCGGCGGGTTCTCCTCTCCGGAACACCCATACAGAACGATCTCACTGAGTACTTCAGCCTGGTCAACTTTGTGAATCCCGAGATGCTGGGCACTGCTGCGGATTTTAAGCGCAACTTCGAGAACAGTATTCTGAGAGGACAGAACGCAGACTCCACCGAGGGGGAGCGGAAGAAGGCCATTGAGAAGACACAGGAGCTAATCGGCCTGGTCGATCAGTGTATTATCCGCCGCACAAACCAGATCCTCACCAAGTACCTGCCCATTAAGTTCGAAATGGTCATTTGCGTCAAGCTCACTGCCATCCAGCTCCAGCTCTACACGAATTTCCTGAACTCGGACCAAGTGCGACGCAGTCTAGCCGGTAAGCTCCGATCCTTTGGCATGTTACTCCATTACACAAAAACCTTTTTCAAGACTGCAATGAAAAGGCCTCGCTGACGGCCTTGGCGGACATCACTACCCTGAAGAAGATTTGCAGCCATCCGGATCTCATACACCAGAAGATTGAAGCCAAGGAGAAGGGATTTGAAAACTCTCAGAATGTGCTGCCAAGTAACTACAAGCCGAAGTAAGAATTCTGAGTTGAAAAATAATCAAATACTTAAATTTGGCAACTAATCTTCTAGAGAAATCTGTCCTGAGTGGAGTGGAAAGTTCATGTTGCTCGACTTCATGCTGGCCGCCATCCGAGCCGCTGGAAACGACAAGGTGGTCCTCATCTCCAACTACACACAGACACTGGATCTGTTCGAACAGCTGGCCAGAAAAAGAAAGTACGGTTTTGTGAGACTGGACGGCACCATGTCCATCAAGAAGCGCTCGAAAGTGGTGGACAAGTTCAATGACCCGGACTCTGAGTGCTTTCTGTTCATGCTGAGCAGCAAGGCTGGTGGTTGCGGGTTGAACTTGATTGGGGCCAATCGGCTGTTTATGTTCGATCCGGACTGGAATCCAGCCAACGATGAGCAAGCCATGGCCAGAGTATGGCGTGACGGACAGAAGAAACCATGTTACATTTATAGACTAGTGGCGGTGGGTATCTATACTTATTTCTTTCAAAGATTAGAATATAATTTGGGGAACATTTCAGAGCGGCACTATTGAGGAGAAGATCCTACAAAGGCAGACGCATAAGAAGTCACTGTCCAGCACAATCATAGACAACAACGAGTCCTCCGAGAAGCACTTTACCCGCGATGACCTCAAGGATCTGTTTAGCTTTGATCAAAAAATCCTTTCCGACACGCATGAGAAGTGGGTTTTTCTTTTTACTGATCCAAGTCCATTATTAATTTAAATATTTTACAGACTCAAGTGCAAGCGTTGCGTCCAAAACATTCAAACGAAGCCTCCCTCCGAAAGCACGGACTGCACATCCCACTTGTCCCAGTGGTATCACTGCTCCAATAATCGAGGACTGCCGGATAGCATACTAGCCCAGGCCTGGACGGACAGCAAATGCGTCTCCTTTGTCTTCCATCACCGGTCGCAAGCCAAGGAGGTTGTAGAAAGTCCCGAATCTGCAGCTGCCGAAGCAGAGTCTGTGGAGGAGGAGAGTCAACCAACCCAAAGAAAGCGCCCCTCACCTCCCCTCAGTGATGACAGCGCCGATGAAGATTTCATTGGATTCTGAACAGTTTTCGGTTTATTTTTCGTTTCATGAACCAGATTTATGTTAGCTCTGTAGGAAATGCGAGCTATTGTCGTTGATTTTCATTTAAATTTAAACAAAGTGTGCAACAAACTCCAGGCGGAGTCAATAGAAGCTTAGGCGGAAAGTCTGGCAAACGGCTAATTGCACCAGAGTATTCGTTTATTCTCTTAAATACTGATTAATTTCTGTTACTTTAAGTCACCAATTGTTGAACATTTTCGTTTATGTAGATTTCGAACGCAATGACAGTCGTCAGCAAAAAATAAAACACTAGGCAATGCTTGGATTAAAACCCTGTATAAATATTAAACTATTTGCAGTACTAACACAGTCAGTAGAACACTTTATATTGAAGTATTCAAGTCCGAGAGCTATACATCAATAATTTTATGCTCTAGCTCGCCCCAAACATTGCTCTTCTCCGGAGCCTTTTGCAACGGCGATGGCTCCTTCTGCAGTTGCGTTAAAAATCCACTAATTGCTTGATAGTACCTGGAACACATATATAATTAATTTAAGCACTAAACAGATTACTTAATTAGGAACTAACCCGTCTACTATCCATGTGTCGTTGTGCGAGCCGCCGGGAAACTCAAGCAGGCGCTTCAGCTCGCTGCCGCATTTGGCATACAGGGCGCGCATCATGCGCGGTGGCACTAAGTTGTCAGCAAGACCCGATATAAATAAAAATGGAACCGAGCACTTGCCTATCTTTCTAATGGACTGGTACTGAAATTATTTTTAAACTATTAGTATTAATATAAGAACATGTATGGCACCTCTAACCTTGTTCTTAAACATTAGATTTGGTATGTACTTCACAGAGGGATGCACCAGCTCCACTGCCATTTCTGGTATGCTGCTGAAGGTGTTCTCAACGATGGCACACATAACCTTCTGGCCGTAAACAGTGTCTGCAGCTGCGTCAATTACCACAGCGCCGCCGAGAGATCGTCCGAACAGGATAAGCTGTGAGTGGTCAAGGTCGTGGCGGGTGTACAGGTAATCGATGGCCGCCCGCGCATCAGTGACGAGGCCGCGTTCCGTTGGCACACCAGTGGACAGGCCGTAGCCTCGGTATTCCACCATAAGAACATTACAGTGCAAATGGTGATAGATGCCCCACACCTACAAAGAAAAGGGTGTTAGCACTACAAACTGATATCTCTTTGAGAATTTCTACAAACATTTTGCATTCGATGGCCCATGTTTCCGGCGTTGCCATGGAAGTAAATCAGCGTTGGCACCGACTTGCTTCGCTCCTCCGGCTGGGTGATCCAGAAGGCATGCAACGTCACCGCGTCGGGTGTCTTGATGCTAACTGTGATGTGGGGCAGGTTGTGCATGCTGGGAATCGGAATGTAGATTCGCGAGTTTGCGGGCAGATCCGGGTGGTAAAGCAACAGGTCTTGTGCATAGTAACATATCACTGCGGATGAAAATGATGTGTTAGACATGGAGGACCACTAAATAATATTCATGAAACGTACAAAGAAGAACAATTGCGAAGACGGCGAATGTCATATATCCCCCGTAGAAATAGTAGAAAATGAAGGTTAGCAGAAATGCAGCGAGAATTCCAACGCCGACTCCCCTCGACTTGGGCAGAGCTATGCCCACTTCCTTCATGGTCGCCTCTCGTCCAGCTGATCTACATGTCCAGCATAAAATCCACAACGAAAAACAAAACTCAATCCAAAGGAATAACAACTAGGTAATTGCGGAGGAGGAGGTGCAACAAAAACAAATTAGTGTTGCCCGATAACAATTGTGAAATCCCGCCAAATACTTCTCGATAGTTTCAGAACCTAAATAGAAACGGTCCCACTAAGTTTCGAAATATAATTTTTATTTTTAATCTATGTGTTTTATGTTTTTGAACACTTTAATGTTTAAAAAATTCTTTACTGATTATAATTAATAATCTGCTTATTGAGGGGTTTGATTTTAGCTACCGAAATGTGAGCTGCAAAGTTTAAGAAGCAACAACAAAAGTCACACAAAAATAATTTTTTCATTTAAAACTGTTTTTTTATTCCATGTTTTTTTGCATTATTTTTGAAAATATTCCAAATAAAAGACTAAAAATGATAATTCTGTAAAGTTGCCACCTTGTTTTTACCTTTTATTAGAGATGGCAAAGCCAAATATCCCAGGGATGCGACATATCTAGAGATCAGAGGTAGCGCTAGCTGAAGAGATGGCACTAAAAACAAAATGGCGTATTTTTTATTACAAGAAGAAGAAGAAGTCGAAGACGACGTGAACATCTTTTGTATGCCGAAAAAGTGCATTTAAAAACAAGTGGCCAACGGGGAAAGCGTAAACATTTGCCAGCGATTGTGTACAAGTGTATTGCCCGTATTTAATGAGCGCTACAAGGCAACTAAGAGTGCTACCACGACAATATAATGAGCCAGGTGAGTAGGCCTTGAAAAAGCTGTGAATGTCGAAAGTCGGTGTGTGTGAAAAAAGTCGGAAAAAGTATGAATTTCTTCCATCATTCGAAACCAGGCGATTCAAATCAGTTTCATCTAAGTCGTCGTGTGAGTATGAACTAAAATACAGTGCTCCAAACGAAACACACATTCCGTATTGTGGGCGTGGCCGCTCAGCCCCGAAGTCCGCGGGAGTCTCTGTGCGAGACACCCGCACTCTGTTGGCTGTTGGGGCGGCTGTGAATGAGTTGGTTTGTCGAATCAAAGGATTTTTCAGTTAAATGGACCTTGTTTCACACATCTAACGATGGCATTCAACTCTCCAGGCTCCAATGTGGCTCTCAGTGTTGATTTTTTGAAAATCTGTTGGGTACCCATTTTCGCAAATTCTCATCAAATTCAGCCTTTTCGGTTTGTTTTCATCTTCTGTGGCTCCAAAAATCCTTAAAAATGCCAGTATTTCATCGTTTTCTAGTGCTATTTAAAAATTTTCATCCGTTACGTAATCAGAAATCCAAAGGTAAAAATTTTTCATTGAGGAATTTTTGACAGATTTGCTGGGTTTCATGGCCACCAAATAGATGCCGGTACCTGGATTACTCTCGAACTACTCGCTTTTTCGATTAAAAATTATTTAAAATTTTTTCCTTAAATATTTTTACATTTTTTCCTCTATTTGAGACAAGTTTTTGGCATGGAACCCACGTTTTTTTGTGCCAGGATTGACAATCCATCCGCTTTCGAGGTGTTAGGCTCTTCAGGTTGTAGACCTGTGGGTGCTCCATCTATTGCAACAGGTTTATGTCGATCCCCGAGGAGATCTTTCTGCTATTCCTCATCAATTAAGCTTCAATTCCCATCAATTTCGTTTCTTGTCTTCCATGGCCAGGCACTCAATGAATCCGCGAATAGTGTTGGCTCAGACGAACAAGATGATAATCGGGACGAGGCCAATCTCAGTGAAAACAGTGGCAGCGGAAGCGGGAGTGGCTCATCCGGATCGGACTCGGATTCGGACAGCTCCAGCGGAAACTCTAGTGATGCCTCCACGGATCGGGAGGCCAAGTCGCCGACGACGGCCGGCTTCCCGCCAACAGCAGCTGCGGCTCAAGCGGATAGCAAAACAAATGGATTCACAGACGACCAGGACAGCTCTAGTGCTGGTTCGAGTGGCAGCGATTCAGAATCGGAGACTGAGGCACCACAGCCTGACCAGAGCAACAGCAAGTCTAACGAGAGCGTCGACAGAAGCTCCTCGCGAACGGGGCAGGATGATGATGACGACGATGAGGAAACTGGACAGCAGAATGCCACCAGCGAGCCCTCTGCCGACGAAGCCAGTGATAGTTCCGCCAAAGTCTCTTCCACCTCCAGCAGCAGCAGCGTAAGTCCGGATTTGTTTTTATTGAAATGGCAATTACATGATTTCGGCTTGTTTCTTGGCTTGGCAGGAGGACGATGAAGAGGATTACAGACCAAAACGTACACGCCAGGCTAGGAAGCCGCCAACCGCCGCTGCTGACAAAGCTAGGCGTGCTCCGGCTCCCAAGAAGAAAAAGAAAACGTGAGATTTTGAGCTTTCGTTTTCCACATTTGTTTTGTCAACGCAATTGTTTACTTTCCCAGCTGGGACTCGGACGAAAGTGACGAGAGCGAGGAGAGTGACGAGGACACATCCGCCACAAACAAACGCAAGCCTGCAGCCGGTGCCTCCCGGAGCAAGGCAGCTCAACAGCAGCAGCGACGCAGGATAAAGTCCTTCAGCTCTGAGGATAGTGATGACGATGATGCCAGCAAGAGGTAACCAATATTCTTATCACTTCTCTCTTTAACTTCTAATCATTGCTTTACTTTTTGGTGCAGATGTGCTACCCGACGCACTGCAGCTGCCGTCAGTTACAAGGAGGCTTCTGAGGACGAGGCTACCGACTCGGAAGACCTGCTGGACTTTGAATACGACGAGAGTCAGGCAGCTGCCTCTGCGGCCGCCGCCGAAGAGGAGGAGAAGTGCGAGACCATAGAGCGCATCCTTGCGCAGCGGGTGGGCAAGAAAGGATGCACTGGCAACCAGACGACGATATACGCCATCGAGGAAAACGGATTTGATCCGAATGCCGGTTATGAGGAGCAGGAAAACTCCGAGAATGATGCTAACTCGGAGTGCCAGTTCCTGATTAAGTGGAAGGGGTGGTCCTACATCCACAACACGTGGGAGTCGGAGACCACGCTTCGCGAGATGAAGGCCAAGGGCATGAAGAAGCTGGACAACTTCATCAAGAAGGAGCAGGATCTGACCTACTGGCGCCGATACGCCGGCCCCGAGGACATCGACTACTTCGAGTGCCAGCTGGAGCTGCAGCAGGAGCTGCTCAAGTCGTACAATAACGTGGACCGCATCATCGCCAAGGGCTCCAAACCGGATGACGGCACCGAGGAGTACCTGTGTAAGTGGCAGTCGCTGCCATACGCCGAGTCTACCTGGGAGGACGCCGCTCTGGTGATGCGGAAGTGGCAGCGCTGTGCGGAGCAGTTTAGCGAGCGCGAATGCTCAAAGTGTACGCCCTCGCGCCACTGCAGGGTTCTCAAATACCGACCGAAGTTCTCACGGCTGAAAAACCAGCCGGAGTTTCTGTCTGCCGGCCTCACCCTTAGGGACTATCAAATGGACGGCCTGAACTGGCTGCTGCACTCGTGGTGCAAGGAGAACTCGGTTATCCTGGCCGACGAGATGGGGCTGGGGAAGACCATTCAAACGATTTGCTTTTTGTACTCGCTGTTCAAGGTGCACCACCTCTACGGGCCGTTTCTCTGCGTTGTGCCCCTGAGTACGATGACCGCTTGGCAGCGGGAGTTCAATCTGTGGGCGCCGGACATGAATGTGGTCACCTACCTGGGCGACATCAAGTCGCGCGAGCTCATCCAGCAGTACGAATGGCAGTTTGAGGGCTCCAAGCGCCTCAAATTCAACTGCATTCTCACCACCTACGAGATCGTCCTCAAGGACAAGCAGTTTCTGGGCACTCTCCAGTGGGCGGCGCTACTGGTGGACGAGGCGCATCGCCTGAAGAACGACGACTCGCTGCTGTACAAGTCCCTCAAGGAGTTTGACACCAACCATCGGTTGCTGATCACCGGCACACCGCTGCAGAACTCCCTGAAAGAGCTGTGGGCGCTGCTGCACTTCATCATGCCCGAGAAGTTCGACACGTGGGAGAACTTCGAGCTGCAGCACGGCAATGCCGAGGACAAGGGATATACGCGTCTGCACCAGCAACTGGAACCGTACATCCTGCGGCGGGTGAAGAAGGACGTGGAGAAGTCGCTGCCGGCGAAGGTGGAGCAGATTCTTCGCGTGGAGATGACCTCGCTGCAGAAGCAGTACTACAAGTGGATCCTCACCAAGAACTTCGATGCACTGCGCAAGGGCAAGCGCGGCAGCACCTCCACCTTCCTGAACATAGTCATTGAGCTGAAGAAGTGCTGCAACCACGCGGCTCTCATTCGGCCGTCGGAGTTCGAGTTGATGGGCCTGCAGCAGGACGAGGCGCTGCAGACGCTGCTCAAGGGATCTGGCAAGCTGGTGCTGCTGGATAAGTTGCTGTGCCGCTTAAAGGAGACCGGCCATCGTGTCCTTATCTTCTCCCAGATGGTGCGAATGCTGGACGTCCTGGCGGATTACCTGCAGAAGCGCCATTTCCCCTTCCAGCGCCTCGACGGCAGTATTAAGGGTGAAATGCGGCGACAGGCCCTGGACCACTTCAACGCCGAGGGCAGCCAGGACTTTTGCTTCCTGCTCTCGACAAGGGCGGGGGGACTGGGCATCAATTTGGCCACCGCCGACACGGTGATCATATTCGATTCGGATTGGAATCCGCAGAACGATCTCCAGGCGCAGGCTAGGGCCCATCGCATCGGCCAGAAGAACCAGGTGAACATCTATCGCTTGGTGACCGCCCGGTCCGTGGAGGAGCAGATCGTGGAGCGGGCCAAGCAGAAAATGGTGCTCGATCACCTCGTCATTCAGCGAATGGACACCACGGGCCGAACGGTGCTCGACAAGAGCGGCAACGGGCACTCGTCCAACTCGAATCCCTTCAACAAGGACGACTTGTCCGCCATCCTGAAGTTCGGAGCCGAGGAGCTGTTCAAAGACGAGCAGGAGCACGACGATGAGCTGGTCTGCGACATCGACGAGATTCTGCGAAGGGCAGAGACCCGCAACGAAGACCCAGAAATGCCGGGGGATGACCTGCTGTCCGCCTTCAAGGTGGCCAGTATAGCTGCCTTCGAGGAGGAGCCAAGCGAGTCGGCCAACAAGCAGGATCAGAGCGCTGGCGATGAGGAGGACGACAGCAAGGACTGGGATGACATTATTCCGGAGGGCTATCGGAAGGTCATCGAGGACCAGGAGAGAGCCAAGGAAATGGAAGATCTCTACCTTCCGCCCCGCCGGAAGACCGCAGCCGCCAATCAGGCCGACGGGAAGCGAGGTGCCGGAAAGGGCAAGGGCAAGCAGCAGGCGAACGACTCCGCCGACTCCGACTATGAACTGGGCTCGGACGGTAGTGGCGATGACGGGCGCCCTCGCAAGCGGGGACGTCCCGCCATGAAGGAGAAAATAACTGGCTTCACAGACGCCGAGCTGAGGCGCTTCATTCGAAGCTACAAAAAGTTTCCGGCTCCCCTGCACCGGCTGGAGGCCATCGCCTGCGACGCTGAGCTCCAGGAGAAGCCGCTGGCGGAGCTGAAACGGCTCGGCGAGATGCTGCACGATCGATGCGTCCAGTTCCTGGACGAACACAAGGAGGAAGACAACAAGACTGCGACGGTGGATGAGACACCGGGCGCCAAGCAGCGCCGGGCCCGCGCCACCTTCTCGGTGAAGCTGGGCGGCGTCTCTTTCAACGCCAAAAAGCTGCTGGCCTGCGAGCAGGAGCTGCAGCCACTCAACGAGATCATGCCCAGCGCTGCCGAGGAGCGTCAGAACTGGACCTTCAACATCAAGACTCGGGCTCCACTCTTCGACGTCGACTGGGGGGCCGAGGAGGACACGAAGCTGCTGTGCGGTATCTACCAGTACGGCATCGGGTCCTGGGAGCAAATGAAGCTGGATCCCGCGCTCAAACTCACGGACAAGATCCTTCTGAACGACACACGGAAGCCACAAGCCAAGCAGCTGCAGACGCGAGCCGAGTACCTGCTGAAGATCATTAAGAAGAACGTGGAGCTCACAAAGGGAGGGCAGCGGCGACAACGTCGTCCTCGCACCAAAGCCGTCGACAGCAAGGCGGCCAGTCAGCATGGAGCCAGTTCCAATGTGGAGAGTAAGCCGCACGAAGGCGAGGAGGCTGTGGTGGCCACCGAGAGCAACGCCAGTCAGGCGGATCAGTCCGCCGGATCGCCGCACAATGCTGCGGCCGCTGAACAGACCAGCGGCACTGCGAAGAAGGCCAAGCGGGCCAAGGCCCGGACAAAGAAGACGAGCGCTTCGGACAACAACGGCAACAAGCCGATGCACTTTACGGCCAACAACGAGCCCCGTGCCCTGGAGGTGTTGGGCGACCTGGATCCCAGCATTTTCAACGAGTGCAAGGAGAAGATGCGGCCGGTAAAGAAGGCTCTGAAGGCTCTCGACCAGCCGGACTTGAGCTTGTCGGACCAGGACCAGTTGCAGCACACCAGGGACTGCCTGCTCCAAATCGGCCGGCAGATCGACGTGTGCCTCCAGCCATATGGCGATTCGGAGAAGAAGGAGTGGCGCAGCAACCTGTGGTACTTCGTGTCCAAGTTCACGGAGCTGGACGCAAAGCGTCTGTTTAAGATCTACAAGCACGCCCTCAAGCAAGAGACTGGCGAGGGGAAGGGAAAGGGCAAGGACGGAGTCAAGGATGCGGCGGGCAGTCCAAACAAATCCAAACGCAACGGGCTTCCGACGGAGAAGGAGAAGGACAAGGAGCGTGACAAGGGTGCCGGCAAAAAGAAGAAGAAGGACAAGGAACGGAGCGGGCAGTCTCGATTCTCAGAGCCTGGTGGCACTCTGGCATCTGGTCGCTTCGCCAACGACTCGCCGCTGAAGCGGAAGAGGGACGAGAACGATGCGGAAGGCGGCAGTGCAATAGCGGGAATGCCAGGCGGAGGCATCAGCGACCAACTGAAGTCCATGTCGTTCAAGCGTCTCAACATAGAGCGGCACGAGGACCGAAAGAAGCATCAAAGGGGTGGGGATTACTACAGTGGAGGTGGCGCACCACCGGGAACTGGTGGCTCCTACGAGGGCAGCAGCGGCAGCAGTAACGCCCGACGGCAAGGCCTCAACTCGCCCTCGACGCCCAACAGTGGTCGAAGTGGTCGTGCCGGTTACGAGCCACCGCCAGCCCCCTCCGGCTACACGCCAGAGTCCGAGCGGTGGCACGCCCGAGAACGGTAATAGCTGGTAATGGTATATCCCTGGTATCACCTTTCTAATTGCTTTCTTTCGTTGCAGTTACAGCCTCGACTACAAACGCGATAGGTACGATCCAGGGTATCCCCGAAGTGGGGGTGCCTCCGGTGGCTATCATCGCGATCATCGTGAACGTGATCGCGATCGACGCCCCGACAAACGTAGGTGAGTTCAGGTCGAGTCAGAGGATTTCTTGCCATTCCAGAACAATATTTAATTCCTTTTGATGTCCTTTATTTTAGATATCCTTCCGCCCACCTGCCACCGCATGCCTACTCCAACCATTACCTGCCGCCCAACTACTACATGCCGAATGGTGTCGTGCCAGGCCTGCCGCCACCGCCACCTGGATATCGCAGTGATCCTCGCGGCTATCCGGTGATGCCGCGTGACTATCCGGCTGATTACAGACGCAGCGATTACGAGCGACGCACGCAGACGTGAGGTGCCGGCACCCGATCTAGAACCGAACCTGAGTTGTACATAAAACATCTAGACCTAAGGAATCGAACCAGCATACAATACGTTTATTGTAGCGCGTAGATCTGTACAAGAAATACCTAGCAGCTAGTATAGGCTACCATAAATTATGTGTCACATCCGATCGCACAGCAGCAAGTACTGTATCATTGAGCATGGAGCGCTAATACCTAAATGCCACCAGCAAACTAAGTTAGACCTACTGTGTATAAGTCAAAGGCTTTAACTTTCGTGTTATTGCTAAGGAAAAACATTATTTTTGTACCATTTAACTACTGTATAGCACATGCCTACAATAGCAGGCGGGTTATTATTGAGGTGAGCTGTTAGTAGCCACGACGCATGGCATGTGTCGTTTAAAAAGCTTTTAAACAAAGATCAACAAATTCTCACTATTTATACATTAACATATATTTGTAAACACATAACAAAGCAATGGAATGGGGCCCGGAATGCGGGGATCCAGGATCCAGTCGTATCATTGTAGCGATGTATAGCAGCAGACTATGGATTTGTTTAATGTCTATATTGCATTCAACTTTTATATACATTTAGAAATAAACAGCGAATGAATCGGAAATGTGTAATTTAGTTAAATTTAAAGCTATTAATATTAACGGTATAATAACATAAAGTGCGTTGTAGTTGACGTCAAATCTATTATATCAATAAATTATAAATTATATTCGATTAAAACTGAAGCTGTTGATGGCGTGTCCTTGAAAGTTGTGCCTTCGGATTTACTTCTCTAACTCGGGCAAGCTGTGGACCATAGTCCAAAGGGTGCTACGCGGTGGGGGAGACATCTTAGACCCTCTATCTCCATGAACAGGATCACCTCGAACTATATACGCATGTCCGTATGTCCGTGTAGCTGTTCCAAAGGCTTCTATGTATAATAAATAGTATAATAAATGCCACAACTTTCCGGCCAATTTTGGCCAATTTGCATCCGATTCTTGTCTTGAATCTCTTAAAAGATTTGTACATCAATTCTCCGTCAATCTGCATCAAAATCTAGAAACAAAATATTTTTTAGATTTTTCGTCACAATTTCTGGGCTATCCCCTTGAAAATGCGGAAAGTGCATGGGGGGGACATTATGGCCCCTTACGATAGCTATATCTTGGCCAATTTCCATCCGATTCTTGAGCGGAATGCCTTAAACGATTTGTACATCAATTCTCCACCAATCTGCTTCAAAATCTAGAAACAAAATATTTTTTAGATTTTTCGTCACATTTTCTGGGCTATCCCCTTCAAAATGCGGAAAGTGCATGGGGAGGACATTATGGATCCTTACGATGGCTATATCTTGGCCAATTTCCATCCGATTCTTGAGCGGAATGTCTTAAAAGATTTGTACATCAATTCTCCGTCGATCTGCATAAAAATCTAGAAACAAAATATTTTTTAGATTTTTTGTCACATTTTTTGGGCCATCCCCTTCAAAATGCGGAAAGTGCATGGGGAGGACATTATGGCCCCTTACGACGGCTATATCTTGGCCAATTTCCATCCGATTCTTGAGCGGAATGTCTTAAAAGATTTGTACATCAATTCTCCGTCGATCTGCATCAAAATATAGAAACAAAATATTTTTTAGATTTTTCGTCCCATTTTCTGGGCCATCCCCCTCAAAATGCAAAAAGTGCATGGGGAGGACATAATGGCCCCTTACGATGGCTATATCTTGGCCAATTTCCATCCGATTCTTGAGCGGAATGTCTTAAAAGATTTGTACATCAATTCTCCATCAATCTGCATCAAAATCTAGAAACAAAATATTTTTTAGATTTTTCGTCACATTTTCTGGGCCATCCTCTTAAAAATGCGGAAAGTGCATGGGAAGGACATTATGGTCCCTTACGATTGCTATATCTTGGCCAATTTCCATCCGATTCTTGAGCGGAATGTCTTAAAAGATTTGTACATCAATTCTCCATCAATCTGCATCAAAATCTAGAAACAAAATATTTTTTAGATTTTTCGTCACATTTTCTGGGCCATCCTCTTAAAAATGCGGAAAGTGCATGGGAAGGACATTATGGTCCCTTACGATTGCTATATCTTGGCCAATTTAGATCCGATTCTTGAGCGGAATGTCTTAAAAGATTTGTACATCAATTCTCCACCAATCTGCATCAAAATCTAGAAACAAAATATTTTTTAGATTTTTCGTCACGTTTTCTGGGCCTGGGATATTCTTTTAAAAGAATTTTGATTAAATTTTTAGACATTATTTTCAGTTTCACAAGTTTCTCGCAGGTCTATCGAATTAAGAGGAACAATATCTGAGATTATTTATAGCAACCCAAATAAATAAAAGATAAGCCCACCAAAAAAACAATCTTGAGTTTTATTTCGAATTCCAATTCGAAAACTTTCCGATCCGATCCGATTAGATCCGTACTTTTAAATTCTACATATTTACCAATCGACAGTGCGAGTGGCAGTTTCAAAAACAAAGCCGGTCTTGGAACTAGAAACTGGTTTGGATGTCTAACCCGACGCTCCAATACCAACGCAGCAGCGTTATCAGAAACACAACAGCATGTGGCCGCCCGAGTGTCTTATCACCGGCGTGCCACAGTAGTTACTTTTATCAATAGTTTTCGTTTATTGAAATTTCTCATCTCTCTCTTAGGTGGTCAGTGTATAGGCGCCTCCATATGTAAACTGGCAGCAGATACAAAATTTTTTAATGTGTGTCTTTAAAAATTAATAAGAATATAGTGGTGGTGGATGTACGATTTGGAGTGTGGGGCTTTGGGACTTAGCAGAACTTCCATCGGTTGCCGCACTCGTTGCACATGACAAAGGTGGTCATCGGCTCGTCAGCGGATCGGGTCTGCAGTTGGTTGTAGGTGCAGTTGCGCTTCTTGCACTTGCCGCACTTGAGGAGATCTGTCTTGGTGCCCTGCACGGTGGCCAGCTGGGCATCGTTAATGGCCTCCTTGACGAACTTTTCACGCAGCTTCTTCATCTCATCGCTGGCCATCTCCTCAGGCGTCATCTTGGCTAGTTGCTTGGCAGACACGGCGCCGCACATGAAGTTGCCGCGCAGGCCAGGATTCTTTGGATCCTTCAGATTGGCCACACGCGACCTGATGCGATTCTTGTACTTCATGTCGGTGTTCTTGAACTCGGCGTAAATGGCATCCTCCAGCTCGGCCGCCATCTCCTCAGGCTCGGCACATCCCTCGGGAACCTCGCCCATCTTCAGGGCAGTGGTGAGCATTTCCCGGCACTTGAGGCGCACTGCATCCGTCATTCCACCAGACGGAAACGAGGTCTGTGACGACGATGCCCTCTTCTCCTCGCGCTTGTCCTTTGAAGAACTGCCGCTGCTGCTGGACTTGTCCTTGCTGGAGGACGACTTACTGGCGGTGGATGAGGTTTTTGAGGCACTGCTGCTGTTTGAGGCGCCCTCCTTGCTGGCAGAGCTATTATTCGGCGTCGTTGGCGCCGGACTGGCCAGGAACCGTTTCCAGTTCTTGATCAGCGTCTTGGCCAGCGCGATGACCTCTTCGTCCTTGCTGCTCTTTCGCAGCTCGTTCACAGTCATACCAATACGGGTCTTGGTAAGGATTTCCAGGTTGATGCTCAGCGTTTGTAGTGTCTTCAGCAGATCCAAGGCCTGGTCTTGACCCTAGAACATACGAATTTCGGTGATTACATTAACAATGCAGGGCTTTTAGGTTGTTTGAACTTACTGTGCCGTCGCTAGACGTCGAAATCTTGCTCATCTTCTTCTGAATTCGGAACACTTCGTCCTCCACGCTCATTTTGTCAGCCAGAATCTGCCGGGAAGGAAGCCAAGAACAGAGGTTAGGTTAGCAGCTAACTCCCATTTTCCGAGGACGCATATGCTGCGCTTAGCCACGCCCCTTGGACTAAAATATACAATATCTACCTTGTTTCGCTCCAATAAAGGTTCTTGTGATTTTTTTCGTGTGATTTTATGTTACCGCACTACCCGGACAGTGTGGATAATTTGGCGGCTCCCCTTGGACGGCAAAAACAGCTTACGTTAGAAATAAATAGTCCACAGTCCGCTTACAGAATTGTTATCTTATTTCAGGCCTGTTTTTGATTTGGGAATTCCTGCTTTTTGATAAGTTTCTAAACGTCTCCAATAGAAGTTGTTTATATTTTCTTTCTGTATTCGCAGAACGTGCGGTGGAGTGACCGTGTTTTCCCTCAAATTCATCGAAATTTTCGACGTTAGCGTTGCACATCACTGAAATCTTTAGAGTTTTTTTTTAGCCTTTTTAGTGTTGGAAAACGGGTCTAAATCGGTTGGCCAAAGCGCAAAAAGTGTAACCGTTAAGCTTCGTACAGATATGTATAAATATGTATGATATGTATAAATTATGTTTATATTTAGACGATAGCAAAAAACCTAAGATTGCTATATAGTGGCAAAGTTATACCGGGAAATGTTGTAATCGGGAGAACTGTTATTATACTGTTATCTCTGTTAATGCTCGCCTAGAAAATACCTTTATAGATTAAAAAATCGAGCTTTTTTAATGTTATTAAACATTACTCGTTTATTAAAAAGTACTTTTAGGTCCATATTTCGAACCGGTTAGCACTGAATCTAATTGGGTGTGACCGTTGCGCCTTCCATCAAAAATACCATAAATTATTTTGCCGGTAGGCTAATGGTTCCTTTTTGGTAATGGTTCCATTTAATAACATCTTGCTCACTTCCGGTCCCGCCAGCAAAGAAGCTTCAAATAAGTGCAGTGAGAAAGTTTATTTTTGGTGAAATAGTTAAATATTTTATTCAGAGAACTTATCAGGTGAGTTTTAAACATTGACATTATGTTTTTTTACTTTTCCAACATCCAATCCATAAAAAAATTTATCAGAATGAAAATCATCGTCCCATTAAACTTTAATTTTATTTGCGTTCCTTTTTCTATTTGTTTGGCCTTCATCTTATATGAATTAAATTATTAAGAACTTTGAATTCTTTCACAAAGCATCTATTGAAGCAGAAGTATATTTTTCAAGTCTACAGAAATGTCGCTTGAATTAGAAATCTTGCGTAGTCTTGTCTTTTCCTTTTCGTAATAATCCATTTTTTTGTGAGTGAAAATCATTAATTTCATCTTTTTTTTATTATTTTTCTGCCCTATGCTATTCTTTTCTTTAAAACCTAGACTTGTACTAAATATAGGATACTAGAATAACCTCCAAAGACTTCCGAATAAAAGAAAAAACAGTGATTAGCCCAAAAACCTAAAGATTTTCTCTGGATTAATTTCTTAAAGCTAAAAAAAATTTTTATTTTATAGTAGTGATGAATATACAGAAAAAGTGCAATATTTTATTGGCAAAATATTATTTCCAAAGAACATTCGAGTTTGTATTGGGAATAATTTGTTTCTTTCTTGCACGCATTTTCGTGTTCTTCTTTGAACACATTCTTCCCACTTTAATTGAGAAAAAATTAATGGAAAAAAAAAACTTGTGATTAAAATTTCATAAATAAACATGTAAAGGATAAATAGAATAAAGTAATATCATTATTATGGTTTAATGTTTTAATGTATTTTTTTGTATTAAACCCTCTTGAAAACTGGATGAAGTCTGTGCTTGCAGTTTTGCCTTGAAAATAATTCCTTAAAACGTGCAATTATAATTTTTGCAATTTTTATTCCTCCATTCTTAATTTCTCTTCACACCCATCTTCCAAATATGGAAATTTTTGTGACAAATGTGCAAGTTAAGCTACGCACACATTCTTGAAGTTCCTTCTCGCACTCTAATTCGCATGGCGTCCTTTTCTCGCCTCTGTTTTCCTGCTTCGTTTACCGTTAGTTGTCAGAGTTGTCAGAGCTTGGTATTCCCATAACAGTGACACCGCAGGTAGCTTAACAGAGCACTTTACAGAGCTTTTGGGGAGTTGGCAACCCTGTCAGTCAAATAGTAGAGGTCGAGGTCTCCTGGCTCCCCGAATTCTTTCATTTACTTCAGTGATCTGATCCAGTCAACACCTCTTTGGCATAATATTAACTTAAAAAAAAAAAGTGGAAAGTGAAGTTTAACTAATAAAAAGTGAATTGTGCAAACTCATACCAAGTGCGAGCTTAACTCCAGCATTGGCAAGTAAGATTTAAAGAACTATTGCTTTCTTTTCTATTCGATCGAATACAATCGGTGTGATTTATTTTTTAAAACTTTTGTGAATATTGAAAGAATAGTTGACTAACATTCCTTGATTTATTTTCTCAAATTTCATTCAGGCAATATTGTGCCTCTTACGCTTCTCTTTATTTTTTTTTTAAATTGAAATAGTTCAATATTTTGCAACCTCATTGAAGTTTAATTTCGGTTAAATTTCTTTTTTTATTTAAGCAAGATTTTATTGAAAAAAGACATCAATTCCTCATTCATTCAGACTTCTGCCTTGTTTTTTTTCGGTTTAGTCCTGTTCATTTGAGTTTTCTTTTCACCTTGAAAGTGTTTCAGAAGTTGCTATATAACGGTCTCTGGCGTATTTTCAAGGCCTCGTTTCAATTCCGGTCGTTCCACCATTATGCCATTGCCCCGTGGTGCGCATGCGTGATGAGGCACTTGCAACGTTGCAACGTTGCGACCTTGCAGTGAGCTGCCATTTTGTCTCTCCTTTCACAAACTCATTTTCATTCAAGAAATTGCTTCCCATTCAAATCTTATCTTTTCTTTCCCTTTAACCGAAAATCTCCTCTAGCGCTTAGGTTACAGCCCTACAGCCTTTTTTCTTAGCTTTTAATGATTTTCTTCCATTCTCACGTTATAATTCCCTTGTAATTGCACTTTCATGACGAGACAGGTTGCATTCTAGTGGGTTTCTACTCTATCTCTCCCTTCAAGAGTTCGTCCTTCCCATTCAAGCACTACGACTTCAAGATTTTAATTTTTTCCCAAAAGTTAATAATGAAAATGCTACACAATTTAGTTTCAATTTCAACCGAGATCAGTAGGATTCAGTCTTTTCATTCAATTTTCATGATTTTTCGCTGATTTTTGTCCTTATTTTATTTGTGCAGGATGTCGTACTACGCATGCGTGGCGAGGCTGGTTGCATGCAACGTGCCTTTTGTTTCTTATTTCAACAATTTCTTTCCTTTCAAGCCCTTCGAGAAGTTTCTTGAATTTTTCCCAAAAGAAGCACCATTTGAGTTTTTCCTTTTCCCGCTTTTTCACTCACTTTTCCTGATTTTCCTTAGATTCCATTCCATTCGTTCCTCAATCGTGCCACATGACGCGGCACGTGGCACTAAGACTCCATTTTGCTGCTGCTTCTGCTTCTGGAAGTTCCACCAATTCCCTCCTCCCATTCAAGGCACTACGCCCGAAGACTTTTCTTTTTTTTGTTTATTTTATCAAATGAATTTCCATTTTACGTTTAAACGAGTTCTCTCAACACTGCGGCTGTTGAATGGTTGTTTCTTCTTGTTCTTGTTCTTGTTGTTGTTCTTTGGGTCAAAATACAATATTTCAAAAATGTCGTATATTTTGTTCATCTAAGTGCTTTCTCCTACGATTCATAATCTTTTTTTTTTCTTTTTTAATTTTTTTAATCTTCTGCTTGTAGTTGCTTCTGTTCGGTCATAAAATTGTTCTTGGTTGCCTCGAGAGGGTGTTGTAGTTTATAGCCTATCATTGATTTTACGATTTATGTACGAATATATATATATATCTCATATATAGTTTATACAATTTCTAATTGTAGAAGAAACAATTTTACAGGGATCTTGTGTGTTTTTTTGTTTTTTTTTTTTTCTGACTTGAAAGCGCTCCAACTGTTTGGTGGAATTTTTAAATCTACTTATTAAATGTTTATATATTTTTTTTTGCTCCAATGGTTATTCAAATATATAATATTTTGTTTTATTTTTCTGTTTTATTTCTTTAATAATGCTTAAAGTAATATTGTTTTTTTTTTTTTTTTTGTATTGTATTTCAGTGTTTCAGTTTAGTTTTTTTTTATATTTAAAAGTAGATAGTATATATGATGCATAGGGTTGCTTTTTATAATTATTAAATTTAAAAGTTAAATCGTAGAACTTGCATCAAGAAACACAATTACAAAGGTTTAATTTCTTTTTTCTTTAACACTTACTAGTCTTTATTTATTTTTTTTGTATTTTTTTTTTTTCCAACTACTGAGTTAAATATTTGTCCATTTAGTTTTTGCTTTATTTTTTAAATAAAAGTTAACATAGTAAAAATAAAAGCTTACACATTCTCTTCGAAAATGTGACAAAAAATGTAACAGAACAAAAATCATATGAGTAATAATGAAAATGCTTTACTGCTTTACTATTATTTCTTGTATTATTTTTTGTATTTTTTTTTTATTGCGTGATGCTCCTCCGTCCTCTCCGTCCGTGTCATCATAATTCCTTATTTTTTTCTCGTCAGTTAGCGACTTACTAAGTGATTTGATTATTAGGATGAGTTAAGTGAGTGAGTTGAGTGTGTGTGGGGTGAGTGTGGTGTGTGTGTGGTGTGTGTGTGATAGTGATAACATAAAAAAAACAACTTTCAATTGCAATAAAAAACAATTTAAATATCCTTTAGCCCTAGCCCTAGCCCTAGCAGGACTCTTTGCTTATACGAAGCCATCATTTGAATCATGATTTTAGGAATAAAATCGAATTTCGAGCCACGCATAAACTAGAATTGCTTTAAATGGTTATTTATTTTTGTTTTTGTTGCTTTTGGCTTTTATGGCGGCTACAATTGGATTTTCTGTTTCGAAGGTTTCTCTTGTCTGTGATATTATGTTTAATTTATAAGTTTTTATTTTGGTAACCTGCTCTCCTTGCTCCTAGCTCCTTGCTCCTCGCTCCTTGCTACTCCTCCTCCTGCCCCTTCTTGTCAGTCACCAAAACATCAATCAAGTTGAAGAACTCTCCTCCTCCTTAAGCCAGCGTGGGGAACTGGCGCTCATCGTTCACCTTGGGAGCAGTATTCTGTTGCCGATCGAAGCGCTTATTGGGTCCTGGTCCACCGCCACTGTTCTGGTTGTTGTTGCCACCCGGACCGCGACGATCGATTGGCGGCCGGTTGTTCGGAGCAGCCGAAGCAGCACCGCCATTGCCGCCCTCATTGTCCGCCCGGTTGTTGTACTGCTGTCCCGAGGAAGCACCGCCCTCCCGTGGTCCGCCACGGTTGCCGCCCTCGCCGCGCGGTCCACCGCCAATGCCGCCGCCCGGACGTGGGCCACCGCGTCCACCGCCACGCCCGCCAAAGCCTCCTGGTCCGCCACGACGACCGTCATTGAAGTTGAACTGGATGTCTAGGACGCGCTGTTGGCGGCCGACGCGCTGTGGGTACATGGCAGGATCGTATTCAAGTTCCTCTTCGCTCTCATTCTCCTTCTTCTTGTTGTTGTTCAGGACGATCATCTTCTTCCACTGGGAAGTGTCTTCACCTGTGATTAGTAGAGGGATTAGGTAGGACTAAGTTTGCAAATAAAAGGATAAACTTAACGCACCTTCTCCGGCTTTACGGATGTTGAAGGTCGGCTTGATGCGCTGCCCCTGCTGTGCCTTCCACTCGTCCAGGGTCAGCTCTTTGGTCTCCTCCTCGGCGGCCGCCTGCTGCTCTGTCTGTTGCTCGTTGCCCGATTCGTCAGCCTTGTTGCCGCCGGCGCCACTGCCGCCCTCGGCATTGTTCACACTGGTCTCGCTTTCGTTCTTGTTGACGTCGTCGATGGCCTCCTTGACCGATCCCCAGTTGTGGGCTCCGGCTCCGTCGCGCTTGTCCACAGCCTTGACACCTGTTAGATGTAAATTGTGTTAATACGTGCTTCTAATTATCCGTTTTAATTGTTTCAGCTGCACTAGCTAGGCCCTAAAAGACCCTAGAACTTCAAGCTAAGACCCTTTAGTGTCGACGTCCAGCGAAAAGTGAGTACTTGACTTATACTTTAATTAATAAATATTAATTCTATTATTATTTCCAGGCACACGACGAGTTTTCTCTCCTTTTTATTAAAAGGTATGGAAGGATGGACCTGTTCTGGAAATCCCTGCATCTAGTATCCTTAAGAATAACTATTTAAACACTGATTAGTTCGTAATTAGGTCAACACTAGTTAGGGGTAACCTTGCCCAATGAAATCTAACCATGCTTCCCTCTGTTTCTGTTAAATTAGCAACCGACCGACCACCCTCCTCGCACATACCCAGATAAGCCGACTAGTCATGTGCTGTAATCAGATTTAGGGGCGAGCTCTTTTCCACCACCCCATGTCAGTGTTCAGCCTATGCCTATTCCTATGCCTATTCCTAGGCCGTATTCCATAGAACACATTTCAGAATGGTGGGGGCCTCCTACAAACTACAGACTACAGAGACGGGAAGAAAATGCCGCCAAGAGGAGGCGTGAACTATTTTTAACACATTTTTCTCTTCAGATTTCGTGTGCTGTGTGTGCCTTCTCCTTAGACTGTTGCTACTCTGCTGCCATGGCTGCCATGCTTCAGCATTTCAGCATTTTGATTTTAATTTTGGATATTCCAAAAAAACGAACTACTATCTACCCGCTACCCTCTATATATATGTAAAATTCTAGCTATTCATGATGGCCTGGCCTGGCTATTAGTATTGATTTTGGCGATCCACCACGTGAGCCACTACTATGTGGTGTTCTTATCTTTCTACTCTTACTTTTAGTTTATCAGATGGGCACTAGACCCTACCTTCTATTCCTGTTTCATAAACAAATACATATTTTATTAGGAAAATGTCTAATCTGAATAATTAGTTTCCTTCCTTTTCCTCCCTGTGTCGTTGTCATGGAAAGATTTGTTAGTTTTTCGATTTTGGGTGGGCGGCCCATTGTCCCATTCCGTTTGTGGTTATGTCCACCTCTCAACTATAGGTTCTACTTCTATGGAATATGGTTACTACTCACCGGTTCTGTCTGATCCCGACTGGCGATCGAACTCGCGCTTCCTGTTCTGGCCATCGTAGTTGCGATTCTGACGCTGGGGCCTGTCGCCGCCAGCACCACCTGGGCCGCCACCTTGATTGCCGCGATACGGACGCGACTGCTGGCCATCGGGAGCTCCTCCGTTCTCGCGGACATTGCGACGGTTGTTGCGCTGCTCGCGTGTCTCGGCATTGCCGTTCTGCTGACGGAAGTTTACGCTGCGCTGCTGCTGCTGTCCTTGTCCCTGTCCCTGGCCCTGACCAGCTCCCTGTCCTTGACCGCTGCCGAATTCACGTGTTCGGTTGCCAGCTCCACCACCACCCGGCCGAGGAGCACCACCACCTTGTTTGTTGTCTCTGTTGAACTGCTGTTTCTCTCCATTGGCCGCGAACTTCTTGCCATCGTTCTTGTTCAGGGCATTCGGTTTGTTTTCCTTTTCGGCCTGGTTGGGCTTCTTGGGATTGGGTCCACCGGTGGCAGTGTTGGGTGCCTTGGGTACCTTGGCGGCGGTCTTGGCGCCCGATGCAGCACCACCCGTAGCAGTCGTCTGCTTCTTCTTGCCAGCTGCGGCTGCTGCCGTTGCTGCTGCGGCCGTCGGCGCCACAAGATTATCTAATGGATCGCTGACATCGTCGTCCATGAACAAGAGCTCATAACGATTTTTACCGGCGCTGTCCATGATGGTGAGGTGTGTGGTGGTTCTGCTTGGTAGGCTTGTGCTGCTGCTGCTCTGCTGCTGCTGCTGTTCTTCCTGCAAAAGAATTTTACACAATTCCTCAATTGATTGATTTTCCTTCCTCGACTCGACTCGACTCGCTCGACTCTCTCACACCACCACCACCCCTTTTTGGGGGCCAACGACAGTTGTCTTTTTAAACGCTCACAACCCACAAAATTAATAAAATTTTGTATTGTTTTTCAGTTAACTTATTGGCAATGCGATTAAATTAATTTTTGGCATTTAAATTGCGCCTTTTTGTGGAATTTTTCTTACTTTTCCGCTGGCTGTTGTTGGCTGGCTGCTCTCTAACCTTAATTTTCAGCGTTTCTTCTTCGCCTCGCTGCTAGTATTACCTACCAACCAACACAGGCGCATCCCGCAGCCACACGCACATGGCCCAGCTCACCCATACAGGGGCGCTGAGGCAGCGGCCCACATGTGTTCTTGGTATACATAGAAAAACAGAGACTCACGTTTTTGGCCGCGTCCCCTGGCGAACGGCAAAACTGGTGTTGGTTAAGATCTCCGACTGCTTGGCATCCAACGTCTGTGTTTAGCGGCCTCTGCTTGTAGCGCTCTATTTGGTGCTGATTTTGAATATCATCTCATGACATTAGTGGGGGAGGGCTGTAAAGATGATTAAATAGATTAATATTCAAGGGGGATTGTCATTCAAATGAGTGGTTAGAGAATGGTTGAGAGTATGAGGAGCTATTCCCACTGGTAGTCACTTTTTCTTTGGCGCCAAGTTTGAATCTGCCTTCTAATAACTACTAATAACTAATATAATTTCCTTTCTAGCCTACCTTATTATCCTAAACCATGTCCGACTGGGAGACTGAGGTGCGTATACTTAATATCTGAAGAGAGAAACCCAACTAATAACCTAATCTTTCGATTTCCAGCCCTCTGCCCCTACTAGTGGCCGCCGCAGCGGTGGTGGTGGCGAGTGGGATGACAAGCCCAAGGCCATGCCGCCCAAGGAGGTGTCCGAGTGGAGCGACGAGGATGACCAGGCCCAGAGCCGTGGCAGTGGAGGCGGACGAGACGGACGAGATGGTGGCGGCTATCATCGAGGCAGTGGTGATGGCATGTATCGCCGTAGCGCTGGCGATGAGGATGGCGAGGGAGGTGGCTACCGTGGAGGTCGTCGCGAAGGAGGCGGAGGCTATCGTGGACGTCGGGATGACGACGACGGTAAGTGGTGGTCAGAGATGGATCTATACTAGTTCGTTTGTAAAGGTTAGACGAAAGGTTCTACATAAAAAATTACTAGATCCTGTGCATCGTTTTGTCATGTAGTTTGTTCTTTTTTTTTTTTTTTCGTTATTCCTTCACCCTTTTGTAATGACCATGTGACCATGTTAGCTGTGGACACACCGCCACTCCCTACCAGCTGGGACAGGGACGTGGTGGCCGCCTTCATCGATCAGGTCGACCTGACCAAGTACAAGTCCGTGGAGCAACTGCGGGAGCTTCGTCAGTATTTCTATATCGGCTTCAAGAAACTGGTCCAGGAAGGTTGGGCCTCCCTGGAGGCACTCGACAAGGAGAAGCGCGAAAAGGAAATGAAGCGAATCCGCCAGACGGCGGCTATTATGGATGGATTTATTCTAGAGATCGATCAGATGGTCGCCAATCTGCAGGATCGGGAGGAGCCGGATGATGAAACAGCCTTGGTGCAGTGGCAGAGGGGAGTCAATGAGATGTATGGGAACTTGGACGAGGAACTGTTCACAGTTCCTAGAACCCCGCCAACGAGGCGGCGATTCAACAGGCGAAGGGCCAACGAGGAGGGAGATCTCACAGCCACAGCCTCTGAAGCGAATGCCAGAAATCAAAGGAGGAGAGTAGAACGTTCTACACTGCAACCATTCATCAGAGAAGTGAAAGAGTTGTACATGAATGCCAGGAACAGGTCCCTGGATAGCCCAGGATCAGCCAATGACAGTTTAGTCCCCGAGACACCTCCATCGGACGAGTCCCAACAGAGAACCTATGGAGCCTCCAGGATTCAGAGAGCTCTGGACGAAGACTTCATGAGTCTGCGCGACTGTCGCCCGCTGAGGTTTCCTGCCAACCTGCAAGTCTCTCGCGAAAGTACTCCCTGGCCAGACGAAATTCCGCAGTCGTGGCTACTTTATCCAAAGCCCCAGGGCTACGGGATTCGCAAACACATAAAGATAGCCACAGCTGTCAGAAGAGGAGCACCACCATCACCACCACCGATCCCGGTGGATCAGAATCAGGAGAGCAGTTCGGTTCACATGCCACGACAGCTGCCATCGCAGAATCAAGAGTTCCTCGAAGGTGTCTCAACCAATCAGCTAGACTCCTTCCGGGACGAGGACCTGGTCCTGTCCTCTAGTCGGATTCTCAGTCACAGCGCCATGCGTGCCTCTTCCACGCCCCTCCGACGCGTCAACGAACACAATAGGTACTTTCTTGCCACAAAATCGTATACTAACGCCTTCGAACTCTAAACTAACTCTGTAACTACACTTACCATGTACGGGCACTTTGGAGTTGCTCTGGTCGATCGGCAGTTAGTTGAAGAACTCGAACATTGAAAGCTTACGAAAACATTTAACAGAATTTCAAAACATGTTCGTGTTTTTTGTGAAAAGAGAAAACTGGAATTGTCAGACTCCTCCTAACAGATTCAAAAGCTACTATTTAACCCAAAAATACTAAACTGTTCCTTAAAGAAAGTTCATTCACGACTAATGCGAATGTTCGTCCACAGACCGTCCTTTATCCCGAGCACCATCGACAACACCGACCCCCAGTTTTCGCTGCCAGATGGGTTGTTGGCCACTCCGGCTGCCGCCCCACCGCTTCCCGCCGAGTTTCCATCGGGATCTGAAGTGGAGGCCAGCACTTTGGTCTTTCCAGCGGACATCGAAGAGACTGCGATGGTGGATCCTCCTCACTCCTCCCTGACTCGTTCTCGGGTTGGAGCTACTCCGCAATCCGTGTTGTCTTTCCAGCCCTTGCTCCCGGCGATCCATGAGGAGGGATTTTCAGATTCCATAAGGGAGCTAAGATCAACAGCCGCTGCCTCAGTGCCGCCTCCTCGAGTGTCATCTCGCAGCCCACTCCCTCGGGACTGGGCTAGTATATTTCGGCCAAGGGAGGAGGTCATGACCTACGAAGAAGGGGGAACAGCTCCGGCCAACCAAGGGCAACGAAGGCGCCGAAATCGTAGGGTCCGAGGGCGCCGACCACCTCCGGGACCGACAACGCCAGATCTTCGAGTGTCGCCGGAACTGCCGGGAAGCAATCCGAATGTGACAACCAATTTCTTGGCCGATTTGCTGGAACAAGCATCCCAAATAGTGAAGGCGGTGTCTCCGGAAGACCCACCAACTCAAGCAGAGCCGGAAGCTGTTCGGAAGTCTGCACATGAACCTCATCAGAAGGAGAAATCTGTCAACGAAGCTTCATCTTTGTTTCCTGCTGCTCCGCCAGCGGAAATTTTAAACTCCACTGCCTTGAATATAGATGGGGTTCTCCCAGCCCCTCAAGACTCTCCAGGTCTCAATTTTACTCCGGAAATATTAACCACCGTGAACATCTCGAATATATCTGAACGCTCTCTCGATCCTCCGACCCTGCCCGACATGGCGATCGAAAACCCATCCCTGAATGAGGTTCCAAGTGTGACAACAACTACAAGCCTGAAAGCTGTAGTGACCAGCGTGGAGATAATAAACCCACCCATTAACATCCAACAGATTAATCAGTCAGATACTGTCTCAGATATACCGAGAGGTGTAAACTCTACGGGTATTCCATCCTTGACTGAACGGCGCAGGCAGGTGATGAACGAATCCATCGAGTGCTACGACTATGTCGTCAAGAACATTGATTTCTTCGCGATGATTATTCGCCAGAAGAAGGAGCTGTGCGATCAGAGCCAGAGTAACTTGTTGACAGGTCCCAGTGGCAAGGATCTGAAGAGGTACATCTCCACGCCCTCCTCCAAGTTCTACAACTCCCAGATCATTTTCAATGTCCCGGCCAAGAGGTCGCAACTAGTAGCCGGGGTACTAACCGGACTTGTAACGCTGCACTCGGTGGATATCCAAAAGGCTCCATTTATTAAAAGCCGAATGGATGCGGCAATAACCTTTCGATATCTCCTCGACCTCAAGGCCAAGAATGTCATTAATCTAAGCGGCGATGGTCGTATCTTCTCACTTCGTTAATATATATTTATAATCAAAATTTCATTTTTAAACCTAAGAACTTCAATTAAAAGATTATTCTACAATTATTGTCTAGATTTTAAGTTGTAATTATTAAAAATTTCATTTTTAAACCTAAGAACTTCAATTAAAAGATTATTCTACAATTATTGTCTAGATTTTAAGTTGTAATTATTAAAGCTTATTTTTATAGTCTTCTGTTTAATGTTTGTGTAAGTTTTTCCTCAACTATTTGTTTAATATTTTACTTAAATACATTTTTTTAAATTCAACCATTTATGATACAGGAGAGGAGCGTCGTGGTGGTCGCGGCGGAGGTGGCGGCTACAACCGCGAACGTGGCGAGCGCGGAGGAGAGCGCGGTGAACGTGGTGGAGAACGCGGAGGAGAACGTCGGGACCGTGGAGAAGGCGGTGGCTACGAGAGACGTCGTCGCAACGAGGATGACGACTTGAACAACAACAACGAGTATGGAGATGATGGCGACAAGAAGCGCGAGTTCTACATTCCGCCCGAGCCCACCAACGACGAGACTGAGATCTTTAGCAGCGGAATCACTTCCGGCATAAATTTCTCCAAATACGACAACATTCCCGTCAAGGTAGGTTATGAACATGATTCTCTACTCTATAGATGACTCAAATACTTGTCCCCCATTAGGTGAGCGGGGAGAATGTGCCCAAGCCCATTAAGAAGTTCGAGGATGCTGGCCTCCGAACCATCGTAACTGAGAACGTCATCAAGTCTGGCTACAAGGTGCCGACTCCCATCCAGAAGGTCTCCATTCCGGTCATCAACGAGGGACGCGACATGATGGCCTGCGCCCAGACTGGGTCTGGCAAGACGGCTGCCTTTTTGCTGCCCATACTGAGCAAGTTGCTGGAGGACCCCCAGGACCTGGAGATTGGCAAGCCCCAGGCTGTGGTGGTGTCTCCCACTCGTGAGCTGGCGATCCAGATCTTTAATGAGGCGCGGAAGTTTGGCTTCGAGTCGTACCTGAAGATCAGTATCGTGTACGGTGGCACCTCATTCAAGCACCAGAACGAGTGCATCACCAAGGGCTGCCATGTGCTCATCGCCACTCCTGGCCGTCTCTTGGACTTCGTTGACCGAACTTTCATCACCTTCAACGATACTCGTTTCGTTGTGCTCGATGAGGCCGATCGCATGCTCGACATGGGGTTCTCGGAGAGCATGCGGAAGATCATGACTCACCGGACCATGCGATCGGAGCACCAGACCCTCATGTTCTCGGCCACCTTCCCGGAGGAGATCCAGCGCCTTGCCGGAGAATTCCTCAACAATTATGTGTTTGTCACCATCGGCGTGGTGGGAGGAGCCTGCTCGGATGTCCAGCAGACCATCTACGAGGTGAACAAGTTCAACAAGCGCTCCAAGCTGATGGTGGGTTAAGTCTTTAGTCTTAATGTTTTATTTTACATTAAATTTCTTCTCTTTATAGGAAATTCTGCGAGAGGATGCCAACGGCACCATTGTTTTTGTGGAAACCAAGCGAGGCGCCGACTTCTTGGCTTCGTTCTTGTCGGAGACCGAGTTCCCTACGACTTCCATCCACGGCGACCGTCTCCAGAGTCAACGCGAGCAGGCCTTGCGCGACTTCAAGACTGGAAAGATGAAGGTTCTCATCGCCACCTCGGTTGCCGCCCGTGGCTTGGGTTAGTTGCTCTTATTCTTCGCTGATTACCTTTGGTAATCCTCCATTATTCTTGCTCCTTAGATATCAAGAATGTCAAGCATGTGGTTAACTTTGATATGCCCAACAACATTGCCGACTACGTACACCGCATTGGACGCACTGGCCGCGTCGGAAATAACGGCCGCGCTACTTCCTTCTTCGATGTTGATCAAGATCGCTCATTAGCAGGGGATCTAATTAATACATTGGAGGGGTCAGGTCAAGAAGTTCCTGATTTCCTCCGAATGTTGGGCGGCGGCGGCGGCGGTGGCGGCTACTTGGAGTCCAAGTTTGGCGGCCTGGACGTTCGTGGTGGTGTAAGTAAACATTACTATCTCTTGGAAAAGCTCTAACTAACAATGATTTCCATTCGCAGGCCAAGAACACCATTACTTCCAACGAGGACGAACAGGACTGGGACTAAGTGGTTGAGGTCTTGTCATGAACTTTTCAACCATGGAACATTGGGTCGACCTAGTGGTTTAAGTTAGATTTCTTAAGGCGTATATGTATAGAGTATATATACAGCGGTCTCTTTACTCAAATGCAATTACAAATATTGCATATTACATTTTAAACACATTGTACGACGTTTAAAATAATAGAATAAACCGAGAAACATTCCCACCCCGGCAGTAGTGCTTTGAAAATGAGATATTTTTTAATTAGAATGGATATTTTTGTCGCAAACTGCTTCATCAAATGGATACTCCCGGTTAAGCCTCGTTAGTGCCCGGTATAATCATATGTTTGTTCTTATGTACTCATCCTTCGTGTTTCATTGTTTGTTGTTTGTCTTTCTGTCTGTTTTTGCGCCAGCCAGCTCTCGCGCTCTCCGTCCGGATGGAAGCCGGCTTTTTGAATGTGTATGGTTGCCTCGCCCTGCCACTACCACCTCGTCCTCCCACCAAAAGCCATAGCATAGCCATCATCCGGCGGCTCTCTGCGTTTACTGTCTTTGCAGTGGAACAAAATCAATAACCGAGTAACTCACCACGGTTGCTCTTCGAGTTGGGTATTTGGCTCCCACAGCCAAGTGAAAGACTTTCAGTCTCTGACGGCATTTCCTAGCGCGCAAACACTTTCTTTCGACGTCTCCACCCTTGTTCACATTTCCACAGGAAAAGAAATAAATATATTTAACAGTTTTGAAATAAAACTAACCACGAAAGTATTCACCCGTCCGCTAACGGCAACGCGAGCCTAAAAGTATGCTATCGAAAATGGAAACTTAGTATTTCCACTTCCTAGTGTTTAAATAAAAGTTGTGTGTGCTTGTTATTTCGGCGATTGTTTAACCTAAATGCAAGAAGCGATTATGAAATAAGAAAGCCATTTCATTTTTGTTATTTTTTTATGTCTGGCGAAAACTTCGAAAAAGGTTTTTTAATTTAAACTAGCTGGCTGGCTGGCTGGCTTGGTAGTTATTTTTGAAAACTTATTTTGGATCCATCTCGGGGGTTGCGGGTAATGACTGAATCCGAACCCACCCCTTCTCTCTCGGTCGCTTACTATCGCTAGACTTCCAGACCAGCCAACCAACCCACTTTTACTAGCCATTTACGGCAACAAAAACAGAGAAAAAACACCATATTTTTAGCCGGCAGTCTTGGCATTTCTTTTTACACTTTTCCTCGCCGATTGCGTGCCAAGCTTTCCTTCGAATCACGCACCCAATTTTTGCGTTTTCCTCCGTTTAAGTTTTTCATAAACTCGTAATCAAAAGGCCTCCTCGGTTTACCTGCGTTTTTAGGTCATCTGATTAATGAGTGAAACCATTTTCTTAGCCAGTTTCTCTAATAAGTCAATTAATAAACACGCAAATATTTGCGATTAACTGAAATGTAATAGAATAATCTTCCATTATACTTGGAACTCTAAAAAAAAAACTGATAAACAAAAACAAATAAAGTTCAAAATAAATCAGCAAAGTGGGATTTTGGCACAGCATGAGCCAAAGTTTTAAAACTTTAATGCAAGGAGGTGAAGGATCCGGAGACGGAGAAGGAGTTTCGTACTCGGAGCGACAATCGTCGGAGGATGTGCCGGATTCGACGGCAACAACGGCAACTACAACAGCCGGCGATGGTGGTGGTGGCGGTGGTGTCGGCACCCGGGATGGCGGAGAGGATGATTTCACCGATGACAACAATTTTGAATCGAATTTGCGACGTCGCAAAGGCAAAATAATATCCTGTGCCAAGGAGACCATCGAGAATGGTGAGTGTCAAAGCCAAAAAACAACAATAATAATTTCCTATTTTTCTTTTTTGTTCAAAAAAAAAAGAATTGGCGGGCGTAAGCAGATGAATATTTGAGTGCCAATTGCGTTGAGCTCCAGACCACCCTACTGCGGAAAAACAAACAATTTCCACCGGGGCTTCCAACTTCCAAGCCAGGTTCATTTGTCATAGGTGGAAAATAGGAAATAGCAGGTTGCAGGAGAAGGCGGAACGACGGCGTGCGAATAGCTCCAGGGCTCTCATTTTTCTTTAATCAAAAACAACTGGAGCACGTCGGAAACTTTGATTGGATCCCCTTTGTTATAGAAGGGATTTTGGAGCCACCTATTGCATAGGTGCTTTAAGTCTTTAATTAATTGAAAATATATTTTCTAAAAATATTTTGATGAAAAGTTTACTTTTTCACAAACAATTTGCTTAAAAGTTTTTAATTGTGATCGAGCCAACTATCGAATGACTTTTAGATTGCCGTACTTCCGGTTCCGTTGTCAAGTTCTGTTAGCGTTAGAAAAATAAAACTAACTTTGCCATTCTTTCCGCCGTAAGTGGTGGTATGTGGGGCCACTGCCTCTGTTCCTGCAGAGGCGCATTGCCATTGTCCCAGTTGAGTCCTTTGTGCTGCCAGGCTATTGAAAGACGTCGCCGACGTCTGAAGGAAGGCGCAATTTGAATTATTTATGTAGCAGATGACAAAGAAAATGCGCTCCAAGCGTTGCACATCCCCCACAACAGTGGAGCGGGAAAATTCCCCATTTGATTACTCTTTAATTGATTGGGCGTCTTGCTGACTGCCTGGCTGGCATGTTGGACTTGGTTTTCCGCTTCCCCAGCCCCCCATATTGATTGTTCTTTTTTTTATGGAACAGTGGCTTGGCAGTGGTAGTGGGTTTCATTAAATGTTGAGTGTGCAAATGGATTAACTAGTTTACTTCAAGTGTTTGCCCATTCGCCCGAGTTGCCCCATATAGGATATGGGATGTGATGAATTCTACGACTTGGCTCCTTCCATGTTTACTTGCGGTGACTGCCATGAGGGTAGTTAATTAATTTCATTAGCTTTTATGGGTCAAGGTTGAGCTTGCTTGCGTGCAAGGGTGAAGTGTCTCATGTCAATAGCATACGAGGTTTATAGGTTGGATGGCCCCTAAGTCGATTTCTTTTACTACGTATTGATTATAGTCCTTATATGGTATAGGGTTGGATTTGGTAGAAGAGTGAGTTGTTTGGTGAAAGTTTGTTAACATTTTAAGAAGGAATAATTCTGGAAGGAATACTATTTTAAAGAGAAAGTCATTCTTTATGTTGGTCTCTGTTTATTATAATTTATTTCGATTTGAATTTATTCCCCAGCTTATGTAAGACCATTAGTCTTGTGGAATATCCCTCACAATTTGCTGGCTTTCCAAGTCCTATTTCCGTTTGAATTTCTAATCAAATTCCATGGTCTCCCACTTCGTTAGCTGTGAAAATTGCACAACAAATTTAAAAGCGTGTTGCGGTGTTTTTCGCGTGAACCCATGAGCTCCGCTGGCTTCCCCCAGCGGGGGAAGTAGGGCTCCTGACCTGAACCTCGATTGGCTCCTCATCAGAGTACCATCCACTGTGTGGCCGAAGAGTGAGTGTTCAGGAAGTGCGCGGATTTACGTGTTGCCAAAATGGCAGACATGACTTTTAAACTTTACTGGCAATCTGGAACGAGGGAGTGACGTGGCCAGCTCACCCTACTCACCCTATCCTATCCTGTGTCCCCCGATAACTGCCATCCCCAATGTTCCATTAGCGCCAACCCATTTCTCACTGGAGCTGCACTTGCGTGCGTTAAGAATTAGAAGCAAATTTGCCGAATGGCGTTCATGGGAGCTCATCGATTATTGTCGAGTTCTCGTTGTGCATAGAACGGTTCTGGTTCTGGTAATGGAATTGAATCATACTTCAGTCATATCTAACATTGCCTCCTTTCTCGTCTGGGAGCCGTTGTCTAACTGTCCGTGTTTGTATTCGCATTTTTGTTTGTTTGCCTTTGTCGAAGATTGTTTTGTTGTCATTTTTATTTGCGTTGGCTTCAGGGCACAGCCTGGGAATTTGTTGTACTGCCTGCCATCGGCATTGACAGGCCCCCGAATGGGTCTGTGGATGGCTCCTCGGCATAGATGATTCCATGATTCTGACAGTTAACCCCTTTTATGGTATTGTTGTCAGGGTTCAAGTGGGAAATAAATTTGTAGAGTCGGCAATCGTTTTCAAACAATTGTGCAATATTTATTATTTATTCTATGACCTGAATAAATAGGTTTTTTTTAATAGAAAATATTCCAATAATAATTATTTTAAATGAAAGGAAAACTGAATGACAAAAACTACAGCTTTAAAATTTATGACTTCAACAGACAGCCGATATGAGTAGAAAGCTCCTGAGTAACTAACCATGTCCTTTCTATGGAACCTTTCGTATGAAAGGCTACCTTTATGTGACACTGCTTTTCTTCTAGATAATCTGTATCCATTCACTTGCTCACCCCCTGGGTTATTCATCCTTTGAATCTCTTTATTGCATTGATCT